>NC_142814.1:44316759-44447069 GCF_049724085.1 Artemia sp. Qi Xiang Cuo | reverse complement strand
CATGCGTTGGAGAATAGGATCGTATGGATACACGAGTCTGTTATTTGCTATATCCAATAACACTTTATTAGATTTTAGGAAATCAGCACCAATTATAGCCTCGTATGGGAAATTTTTGCAGATTATGAAGTTTGTAGAAAAGATCCTATTGTCTTTTGTCACATCTAGACGTATGGAGCCTATAGCTTCCAGCCTATGACCCGTGACACTTTTTAAACTGGGAATGGTGCAGTTTTTCCGTCGCTTAATATACACTGCTAGTTTATTAAATACGCTCGAATTTATTATGTTAACTGATGCACCGGAATCTATTAACGCTTTGAAGTTAATACTTGCAACATTAAAATTATTTAATATAGGTAGTATATCATTATTATCACTAAGAGAAGGTACAATTACTGGGTGGGACCTATGAAAAATGCTGGCCTCCAGGGTCCCGGTTATTTTTCTTGGGGGCTTAATTCGTTTCCCTTTGCGCTTATTTGGTAAGTTGGGGTTTGACAAAGGGGTTCGGCGGGAAGTGAATTAGGTTCACTAGCAATTGAAGTGCCGAGTTGATTGATATTTGATTTTCTTGGTTGCCACGTACTATTACGTGGGTTAAAGTTTCTTGTGCCAACGGCTCGCGGCATTTGTTCATTTTGTATTGACAAAAAGTTTCTTTTGTTTTCCGTCGGAAAAAAATATCTTCTGTCATCGCTCGTATTCCTGTTAATTCTAGTCGGATACACTGTCCGTGAATTATATTGGTACATGTTTTGTCGCTTATTTGGGTTGGGGAACCGACAATTATTTTGCCAGTTGAGGGAAGGATTTGAGTAGGCAAATCTTTGTTGGTAGGGGGTGCGGAACTGTGGGAGGCGTGGGGGGTTATTTCTATAACTACCTGACCCATTGGCATTTAAGTTTGTTCTCCTGAACAAACGGTTATTAAAACTGGGGGTTGTTGGTGTAAAATTATTTCTAGCACGGCATTCCCTGGCAATATGTCCTTTTTTATTACATGCATAGCATATAATTGAGGGGTTCCGTACGTTGTTTTATATTTGTGGGTACAAAGCGTACTACCCTTTGACTGGTAGGGGTTGGAGATCTAATTTGGTTCTGTTTGGGTGAATTATCTCTCGAAAAGAAATATGGGGAAATTGCTCGTGATCGTCCCGGAGTTGAAATTTCTGCGTTATTTATTTTTGACTTATTGTGATTCGCCATAATTGAGTCAATTTCTATCATTCTCTCTACTTCCTGGACTAATAGCTCTAATGTTTCGATATTCTTTGATATCAACATTCGGTACAGTTTGGGGCTTAACCCTTGCATGAAAGCATTTAGTACAATTTTATCATATAAAGGACCAGATTCTTTTCCGTATTTAGCCTCAATGGATACCATTATTTTGTGCAGATATTCTCTAGCATTTTGGGTTTCGTCGAAACAAACCGTACCATGCTTTAGTTTGTGTGTTGAACTGGTTTCAACCAATCTCTCTCGGAAGGCTTTTAGCAATTTTTCAATTAAGTTTATTGGAAGATTGTTATCTTCCCCTATCGTATTTTCTAACTGTTTCAAGAATGTTAGTGCTTGTCCCTTAAGTCTCATCTACATCATGCCAACTAATGAATTTAAGTCCGTTTGAGTTACCTCCACAAATTGATTTAATTGGATAATAAATTCATCTACATCCGAATCTTCTTCATATGGGGGTATTGACATTGAAATTTTCACTGTTTTGGCAATAATTTTTTGCTTTAATAATTGTGCGTTTTGATCCAACGACATATTGATTTGTTTTTTTTGTTGGGTTAAAATTCGGTACTGGTTTTATTTGTTTTGATATTATTTAAATTTGATACTTTTTAATTATATGTAATTTTTTTTGCTACTATTTTTGGGGGATTTAGGTTTAACCAAATATTGTACTTCAAAATATGCAGGAATTATGACACTTCAAAGCATGCAAAAAAATATGACACTTCAAAGCATGCGGAAAAAATGGTACTTCAATGCATGCACGCTTTCCCTATGTGTAATATTTCTCAACAACCTTTTTTTTTCAATCTTGTCGTTATGTTTTTGCTCCTTTAAACAGGCTGTGACAATTGTAATGGGGGGTTTTATAAAAAAGTTATTTATTCATATATTTTCGGATGTTTCCTCATTAGGGAAATTTCAATTAATGAATTCAATGGGAGAAATTAGTTAAACTCCAAACTGGTGGTTCACGAGTAGCATACCTAGATGGAGGCGGGACTTCATGTGTAGGGAGCTTAAATTAACGGTACAGACTGGGAGCTTGCATTAACAGCCATACTGAGTCGAAACCAGATTGAATGGATTCATTTTCCCTTGGAAGCGAGTTGAGCCACAAGGACAAGCTAATTTCGAGAAATACTAGCATAAAGAGAATAAAATAAGAAGATGATGCATTTATTACTCACAGAACTGGAACAGAGCTCGGTATATCAAAATATTTGCAGTAAATGGCACTAAGTTAAAATTGGTCATTGGTTCAATACTATTGTTCTGAACTGACAATCGACTAACTAGATAAGACTCATTCCCAAATAAGACTGTCATAAGATTCCAAAGTTAAGACTCACACAATAAGACTGCTCCAAAAAGACTGCTTTAAAATTGCTAAGTTCTCGCTATCTACTCATTCCAATTTCACCAAAGGTTACGTCCGGGCGTTACTAACAAGTATACTATTCTGATCCTATTGGTTTCCCTATCCGTCATATGTTACTATTGGACCAATCAGCTAGTTGATTTTAATTAACTTTTGAACCGGCTTATGATTCTTCTAGAATTTCGCTTCGGAATTCTTCCCAGCATGGTACAATTTTTACTAGATACAGAGTTTAACATTGTATTTAATTTATACAATTTTTGACATATTTTATGCAAATTTCAAACCTAAGATTTATAGTTACAATTATAGCACAATGTTTCGCTACTTTTTAAATTTGACAATTAATTGTTACTTAAATTGTTTGGGTTTACATTCTGGGCATTATTACTTGGAAAATTTTAGGGTATTGGAAATTGACTCCATTACAAAAACCTCAATCAACAAATACCCCCTAACTAAACCGCAATTTTTAAACAACTTCAATATGGATCATATTACTGACTCAGAACTTAAAGATAAATTATGTGAATTATTATGGAATTTTAGATATGCATTTTCAGCGTTTGAATACGAAATTGTACTAATATCATTCTATTAACATTCAATTTTAACAACCAGCAAACCTGTCGCGAAACAACCATATAGGTTCCAGTATAAACATAAAGAGTGGCTAAAAAATAAAATTCATGAGTTAGAAAAAAAATGAGATTATACGCACTAGCATAAGTCAGTATTCAGTTCCAGTAATTTTAGTCCCAAAAAAGAATGGCGATATGAGACTCTTTGTCGATTATAGAGCTCTCAACGAGCAAGTAGTGAGTGACAAATTTCCCTTGCCGAGAATAGACGAAATCCTTGACTCTATTTCAAGCAAAAATAAAAGTTTTACTTCTTTGGACCTCACCCAAGGCTACCACCAAGTGAAAATAGCCGAAAAAGATGTCTATAAAACTGCATTTTGTACAAGCGAATGTGGTTCATATGAATATTTAAGAGTACCATTTGGACTTAAAACGAGTTCAAGTGCGTTATGTAGACCTTTGTTGCATTTGTTAAGAGGATTAAAAGATATCATTCATTTCGTTGATGATGTTATATGCGTGGGAGAAAATGTGGAACAACATCTAGCAAAGTTAGCTAAAGTGTTTGAAAAATTCAGAGAAGGCAATTTAAAATGCCGGCCTGGAAAAGTTAATTTATTACAACCAAATATTCAATTTCTAGGAATGGTAGTGACGCAAGGAGAAATATCCCCGGACCCAGATAAAATAAAATGCGTCGAAAAGCTCAAGCCCTCTAAGACTATGAAGGAATTAAGAGGAATTTTAGGCCTTACTGGGTTCTTTAGAAAATTTGTACGAAATTATGCCCAAATTGCGAAACCCCTCACGGAATCAACCAAAGGGAACTCCCAAAATGTTGCCTGGTCCCAGGAAGCCCAAACTTCCTTAGACTGTCTCAAAAAGACTCATCTCGGAACCCATATTAGCACTGGCTGATTTCGAAAACGGAAGGTTCATAGTTACAACTGATGCCAGTTCAAAGGGCATCGGCGCTATCCTTTCACATATAATCCCAGTAGAAAACCCCAATTCTCTAGAGGAAGCGTATAAACAAAAAGTATTAGAAAAGGTTATATGTTATTCAAGCAGAACCTTAACAAAGGGTGAAGGTAATTATTCTGCCACCAATCTGGAATTATTGACTATAATCCATTACTTGGATAAATTTAGGCACTATTTGATTGGTAGAAAATTCATACTACGTTCTACCACAAAAGCTTGCAGTATCTGCGCACATTTAAGAACCCCACGGGAATTTTAGCTAGATCGATTATGAAAATCCAAGATCTTAATTATGATTTTGAATACTTAAAAGGCAAACAAAATGCAGCGTGTGATTTCTTGAGTAGGTTTCCGGAAGATGTACTTTCGGAAACCGAACGGAAGGGAGTTAATGCTGTTAATACTAAGATTAAAAGTAAGAAAAACAAAATTAAAGACTCAGTGAAAGAAAATAGGGTTAATAACTGTCCCTTGTCTTTGGAAAATATGAAAATAAAGCAAAATAAACATGAAATGTGTTTAGCACTTACTAATTTTTTTGTGAATGATGATACGTTACCAGATAAATTCAAAACTCTTAGAAAAGAAATAGATAACTTTTACTATGATTTCGATGAAGGAATAATATGCAGAATCGCAACCGCTGAGGCAAATAGAAACCAAACTTCAATAACACCTGTATTACCCCAAAATTTAATAATACCTGCTTTCGAATATTTTCATTCGGATGTTGATGGACATTTGGGAATAGAAAAGACTTTCCATAAATTATAACAATGTATCTATCTGCCAACGGCGTTAGCAAAACTTAAAGAATACGTAAGTAAATCTGAAAAGTGTAACTTGAAGAAAAGTCCCCAAGCTTACCCTAGCCCCCCTATGGGACGAGTTCCGGTGTCGAGATTCCCTTTTAATATCGTTTCGTTTGACCTATATGGAACGAGTGGAGGTTTACCTGTTTCTAACAGGGGCCATACTTGTATTCTTTCGGTCATAGATCACTTTTCTGGATTTACCTTTGCAAAAGCTTAAAAAATCAAGGCGCTTATGCCACGAGTAAGGCGTTAGCGAAATTGTTTTTAAAATTCGGCATCCCACACAAGGTCATAAGTGACAACGGAAGTAATTTTGTTTCAAAAGTAACAAAAGACCTAATAAGCTTTCTTAATATAGACAAATTGGTAACATCTCCCTACCATCCCCAAGCTAATGGAAAAATAGAGAATAGACATAAAATATTTTTAAATGTATTAAGTATTTACACAAAAGACAACAGAAATGATTGGGACCTATTTCTACCTTATTTAACGAATGTAATTAACACTGCCTATTCAGAAGCAACTAAAGACAATCCTTTTTACTTACTCTTCGGTTGTGATTTTAGAATCCCATATGATGAAATTATAGAGTCCCGGCAATATTATAATTACTCAGAAGATTATAAACAAGAATTCATAAATAGGATGAGAAAAACTTATAAAATAGTAAGACAAGAGTTGCAAAAATGTAAAATAAATCAAGAGCTAAGAAACTTACCCAAAGTCAAAGGAAACATAAATTTTAAGATAGGAGACTGTGTTTACCTAAAAAATGAAGCAAAAACGGAAGGCAAGAAACTTTCTAATAAATATTCCGGACCGTACAGAATAGTAAAAACGTATGGTAACGATTTCACATTCAAGATGGTAAACCCCGATAATGGAAGAACCTATAAGGCACATGTTAGCCGAATAAAAAAAGCCAAATTTCTTGAAAAATGGGTATCGCGTCCCTCATCCACTGAGTCATCAGACGCAGAGTATGAGCCCCCTAAGTCAAGATTAGCAGAGCTAAAACCCTTCAATCTCAAACAAGATTATTTCGAAAACGAAAGTGATCAAGGGAACTTTGAAGAATTCTTAGCTATGAAAAACCTAGTTATTCCAAAAAGAAAATCCCTTGTACCAGTGAGAATAAAAACGCTAAAAACCCCAAAAAGTTCATCGTCAGAGAGTGCAGGAGAACTAGACTATACGATATCCCCTAAAACACAATTTTTCCCTGATAAAATTTCGACTCCTTGTCCCCCCCAAAGATTTCCAGACGATATGGTTTCCCCCGCAACACCAATAGAGATACCCCTGTCACTACAGGAGGAATTGAACAGAGCAGTGGAAACCCCGGGTATCATTGTAAAGAGAACTTCTCCTAAAGATTCAATTAGGACAAATCTGCGAGAAGCGATGGATTTAATAAATTTTCCCATAAAAACTAGGCAAAGTACATTGCCCTGGACTCAAACCCCCAAGGACGCCCAGGAAGGACAGTATCATGATATAACCGTATCCAAAGTTAAACCCAAACAATGGACTTCATGGAGGGAAACACTAATGCAGAGAATGCCCCATCCCCCTGAGGACATGGCATTTAAACAATGGAGAAACCCCGCAAAAACTTTTGATTCTTCCCAGAGTTCTCAAGAATCTTTCAAATCTCCCGAGTTGAAAACGCAAAGCGAGGAATTAGAGAATAAACCCTCTACCTCCAGAGGAGTAGAAATTTACGAAGGAAGGGCAGGTGATACCTCAAGAACACGAAGTGCCACCTCGAAAAGTTCTAATGTGGAATCATCGGAATCCAGTCCCGAAGAGTCTGACGACGAATCAGACCATATTATAACAAAAGAAATAGGTAAATCGAAACCTACTTCAGCGGCCGCAAACGAAAAAGAAACAAAATTGAAAGGTCAATAATTTTTTAAAAAAAAATATAAGAAATTTGACATCATATCACTACCCAAACATAAAAAGAAAAAACCACAACAAACAGAACAAAAATTAACGACACAGTCAGGAAGAACGGTTAAAAAACCTGACAGATGGAAATATCCCTAATCAACATGAAGTCAAATGTTCTTATCGTAGGGAGGTTGTGTCCGCAACCTTCAATTAGTTAGTTCTTTTTATTACTCGTTGAAGGGGGCGGATTTCAAATTCCTTATGAGAATCAACTTGTGATCATCATAATAGAGTTAGTAGTATGCAAATAAAGCTAACCAAGTCAATAGTGAAAAAAAATAAATAATAATAATACAAGTGATGTCAAAGCGTTGGCGATCAGGGAGAAAGGACTAACATGGGAAGCTCGTGGTTGGCCGAGCGTGACAAGTAGTGTTTTAAGGTCCTATTTGGCACATTCTGCCTACTAGGTAGCTACCATATGAAAATCAACTATACCCCTGCAAACGTGAATTAATCAATTTGATAATCTATAATATAACCGGTCATGGACATCAATGACAGAACTAGCATCATGGAAAGTGAACGTTCAGTTTCCCCCACGGACAGCGTTTTATTCAGTACTTGGGAGAAACTGTGCCTATACTCCTCCGTGGAATTCAACTTATAATCCTACAAAATAAACCATGGAAACCATCCCCTGCTCAGTATTGAGCTGTGTAGTCAAACCTAGATTGATATTATCCAAAACAAGAAATCACCAGTAAAAAAGTGTCTAATTATGGACTGAACATTTTCAGATCATGGCAACAGAATCAAGGCCTATCCGTAAAGCGATAATAAATACTAAATTTATTACAATAATGAATGCAAAGGAGAATATAATATATTCAGCAGCTTTCCTTGTTCGTCGTGGACGAACAAGGAAATCAAATATATGCGAATGAATGGGATTTAACCTACAACCTTAAAGGATATGCACCCCACACTTATAAGTACGGATTAGCACTCGCGAATACCCCTAAATATCGCCCAGCTAGAGTGGAAGTTAAAACAAGATATAGGAAAAGAAGCGCAAAACACCTTTGTTGTCTGCAGTTATAATAATGGGACGCTTACAAAAGAATCTCAATATCAAATATTTCTATTCTAAGGTACCTACTCAAAAAGACCTATTGCTCTTTGATAAATGTAGAGCTCCAAAAATTTATTATAATTTAGAGAAAAATCCCCAATGTGTTAAGTATAAAGGCATACATCATCCCCTATCAGAAATTCAATACTACAAACAATTTTTATTCGACCCGGAATCTGAGGAATACAAATCCCTAGGTAGTAAATTATTTCTGAAACGTATGAAAACACACCAAAGAAAAAGAGACGCATATAAGGATAATAGTAAGAAAATTAAAAGAAGAGTCTAAACTGTAAATTTAAAAAAATACAAAAAAAAACACAACAACAATAATCATCATAGAAACCCCAATGCAAGAGTTATTGTAGCTTCACCCGCAAAGTATTATTCATTAAAACTAAAATCAAAAACTTCTAGATATACGCTGACTTCTGACGATTGCTCACGCGTACAGCCTTCACCGAACCAACATAAAACGGAAATAATGATTTCGCCAGTCTCTTCGTCGAAAAATCAGAAAGAGATAACCTGCTTGGAATGTTACTAACCCTTTAGGTAGATAATTAATTTACTAATAACATGAAGAAATTTCCTAGTTGCCCGCAAATAAATCTAATGTCAGGAACAGTACATAATATTTGTCCACAGGGTTTCACGTATAAAAAATGTCATAGTCTAAATAACGTAAATGAATTATTAAGCGAATATGTATTAATAAGAGTAGTAGAAGAATTAGACTTTGTCACGCTGCATTTCCTCCTAAAACCACCTAGAAGTCCCCTAGAAGACAGTGTCATCTCAAGGATAATGGCAAGTTTAGTATATTGTAATTTCATTCCAAGGATAAGGCCCACAACAATAGAAAGAACCAGACTGGCGGCTAACATGACATTTAGAACTCTCTTACATAAAAACCCAATGTCAAAATATCCCCTAATTGCTGAATTTATCGCGGAAAATCTGTGGCAAACCCAAGATGAAAATGGTATCGCCACAATATGGCCCTTTAAATTTCTCACATTACTAATCGATCGAGGGTATAACCTGCTGAATGGAGGAAAATTCATCACAAGTTAATATAAAAATTTCTGGAATTTTGACGGCATAAACCCCGAAATAAAATCCAATACATTGGAAGTTACCACGCGAGATTATAATGACATAAAGAAAATCGCACTAAACCTTTTTGAAGAAGATGAAAGTTTTGGATCCAAAACATTTCCCAATTTTGATATTATCGTACGTGAACAAAAATGTTGTAATGCCTCACATATACAATTAATTTTTAGAGTAGTAAAAGTTTTAAATAATCCACTTTCCCTAGCCGAATAATGTCGAAAGGTAATTCGTAAGAATATGCAAAAGAAAAGTATATCGAATACGTTGATAAACCTAGAACTCCCGATTTATCTGTTGGTCTATTTAATGCATATGGACACAAATGAAAATAACGAAAACAACATAGTATTTGAATTGAAGTTTCTAAGCACAAATGTGTTATCATGGGAAGTTCATCGCCTCAATACCATGGTAGCACGATTAGAAATACACGAAGCACTACCGAAAGATACGGCAATATTGAAATTGAACATAAATGAACATGGAAGGAATCATATATACAAATAGAATTAAGATAATACGGAAATACAAAAATTAAAACAAAGTACGACGCGAATTTTTGAAGTATTTTTACGAAGAAGGAAATATCGGAGATCCACAAGCCTAATCCCCATCATCGGAGAACTCGCCTCCCGCCTTTTTGGTTTAACAACGGAAGAAGACCTGAATATCCTAAGGGAAATTGTGAAAAAGTTAAATAATGCCATGAACATAACGTTACACGTCCAAAAAATACAAGCAAGCATAGCTAACTACCAGAGAGATAAAGTCGAAATGATGTCCAAGAAAATCTCAAAAACTGTATATGTAATGAATTACTTAAGGAATAAAATGGATCGTGTGGTGACAGACGCGAGCTTCGCCTTGGTGTCACTTGATGTAATAACCATGTCATTACTAAATCTAGCGACAGATGTTAGCAAGTTCGAGTTCGCATTCTTTTCCCTCACGGGAGGAACTTTATCATACGACCTGGTAGACCCCTCCAACTTAAAAAGCATTTTAGATGAAATGAAAACACATCTAACGTTTTGTTTAAATTTAACCATAGAACAAGAAGTGTCAAACTTATTCCTTTATTATACAAAGCTAAAAGTTCACATCACGGAAATAAATGAACAATTGTTCGCAATGGTGACGATTCCATTGATAAGCCAATAATCCATATATGACTTATACAAAATCTCGACCTTTCCTGCTAATATACAGAAAACGAATTCATTTATGACTATCACACCTGAAGCAAATTACCTACTCGTTGATCAAGATAGACGAAAATATGCCCTAGCGAACCCCCAAGATTTAAAAGAGTGTGTGTCATTCAAAAACCTAGTTTGCCAACTCACGTTACCGATTTACAACGTCAAGTCAGGATCCTGTATGTTGGATATATTCTTAAAAGACACGCAACAGGAAGAAATACCCAATTCTTGTGAAGCCTTGATAGGAAGTAATAAACGAGAAATATTCATACATCTTAGAAATGACCTTTGGTTATTTTCTGTACCGAAGGAAACTGTTGGAACTTTATCTTGCTACAATAATGCCGAAAAAATTGATCCAAGTTACAGGACCAAATTACTACTACAAGATGTGGGTACGATAGCCATAAAACAAGGATGTCGACTTGTAACTAAAGAATCAACAGTTCAAACGCCGTTAATTAGCACGAGTACAAATATAATAAGTCCTAAAATAATCAATTTTAAGGAAATCGACCTGTCGTATACTATTCCCAATATAGAGCGTGAGGAAATAAAAACCTCAATATGGTCCAAAATAGAAAAGAATAAAGTAACGTTGCCACTTACAAAAATAAGAGAAGCATTAGACTCCCAAATCTCCCTATTTACTAATGAAGACCAGAGATTAATGTATGTAGATGAGAGATACGGATTATTCTCAACGAATTTGTGGTGGAACATACTACTGACTATATGTGTCGTATTAGCGATTTCCTTGACTATGAGAGCCTTACTGACTTTCGATTATGGAAGAATTTTGAGAGTAAGAAGGCAAATCCAAAAGGAAGACCACGGAGAAGTGGCAAAAATGCAAAAGTTAAGCCCAGAACCCCATTAAATTGTCTAGGCCAAGAAAAAGGGAAGACATTAGAAAACGAGTGTGTATAGAGGTCTCCATTCGTCCTTACTATGTCTATCTCCCTCAACGTAGTATCGTTTAAGTAAAAACGTGTGGCTATGAAGCAGCAACAAGCGTTTCTTATAAATTACGGACGTGCGTGAACAGTGCAGGCATGAAATGTGTTGTAAAGTCAGACCTTAAATTTAATGATGTAGCGTAGAATTTGTTTAAACGATTATTGTAAATCTATGTAAAAGTAGTTAGGCGTTAAAAGAGATCTAAATAAAGTGTATACAATAGCGTATGCTAAGGAGCATAATGAGAAACCTTATTTCATAAAAATTAATCTCCTGTATTGTTATTATATCATGATAACCTAGGAGAAATTTCTAAGTTTAAGAAGTTCCAATGGAAGCCTCATAAGTGTTTCCACACATGTAATAAAATGTCATTTCGTTAAGAATCAATGTGTGTATATAATAATGTCTGTGCATTTAAGTTGCCTTATAGAGCAAAATGTACCCAATCGATGCATGACCTACTTGTGTCGTGACTACTCATCTTAAAGAACATGTGATTCTGCCGAGTTATTTTATTTCAGAAATTGGAACTGCATGTCAAATACTAATCAGGCCAATGCATAAGCCAGTGCAAGTATAGCCCAGTAGCACCTATTTCAATCACGTCTCGACCAACGAAGAGTACTCGCCATAAATCCCAAGAAACTCTCATCCAAGCTTCGCCCACCAAATTACGGATACCTTTTGATCATGGAAACGATGATCGTTCAACGAAGAATAATGTCTTCAATTACAAATTGTATTGTGTATCAGGTAACAAATCTCAGTATCCAGTACTTTATAAGAATAACAATCCTGAGAATTCAATAATCAAACATAAAATGTAAATGAATATATCATCCTTAACAATAAGATTGATGAACCCAATTTAACATACCTAACGTGTTGAAGAACACAATTCAGCAGAATTTTTACATGTCGACGATTCACATGTCAAAATCCCTTCGACCATGTCTCCATTATAAACTACAGAGACAACCGAAATAATACATTAATTATTATGAGATAAATTTTGACAATGCCTTGGAGACGTTAATCGTTTCTTAAATTCAAGTTCGTTAAATGTTACAATGGTAATCACAGTAAATGACCCCTGAGAGAAAATGTATTCCATCCGCAAGTCGAAGACAATATGTTAAAGGAGTTATTGAAGTTTGTTGTTGACCCACCCCAAAGTCAAACATCATTTTCCCGCGATTTACCAGGGAGCCACCATATAAGTTAAGGGATAATAGCCATGCTCGAACGATTTCATCAATTACAATATTTAAGTGCAAGAAGGACCAGTATTACATGAAAATTACATTCTCTACATAATTGAAGATAACCCAAAGACGATACGCTATATCCCGTTGTCTTCAAATAATCAACATTTCTGTCATCAACATAATTCCAGTGCTCAAAACTTTAACAACAAAGCGCCCTACAAGACATTTAAAAACAACAGGTGAGAACCAACCCTATTGGCGAAATTCTACGCACCTGCAATCAAATTTAATAATTAGAAAAATCATTTTGTCTGAGATGAGCGCATCTATAATGTGATATTAACCTGTGGAAAAACTATATATGAAGCATCTTAAAAATTCTGTTTCAAAAAGACTAGCGGAGGACCATAATTTAAAGTAGAAAAAGTGAGTATACTAAAAGTCCCGTATAGTGGTATAATAGGTGTGGACTGATATTACGTTTTATTATCCTTGACAGCGCAACGATATTAATATTATATTATTGATGTTTACATAACAAACGACCCCAGTGAAAGTGTTTCTATTACCAGTGAAAATGGTAATCTAATATTCAGTGTTATAAATTATACATGTGTGTATTTCTATATGTTCAGGTAGAGTTATGTGTAATATTACAATGTTATTCGTATAATTTAGCATAAGATAGGAAACATGATTATTCCGTAGCTAGCTTAAGATAGAAAAATATATAAAAGATGAACCTTGAAAAAAAAATTTTAGTAGTAGTAGAATAAGATCAAACTTACCAAATATTGTTAGAAATATAGCAAATATCAGTGTTAGGGTGTAGAAAAATCAAAAACCTTGGTGTATGTAGCCATCTTAGTCTGGTAGAGGAAACTTAGCAGACTATATGAATTAAAGTAAGAAAAGTAATATAGAAAGAATTTTAATCGCTTCTGATTAAGATCAAATAGACTTATAATAATATAAAATCAGTTAAAATTGTATGAAACGAACAGTAGACAAATTTCAAAATAATAAAAAAAAACCTAAGAACAAGCAAGTCATAATGACGGGACGTCATTCAAAAACGGGAGGGGTGATATGTACCATGTACAATGTTTACTTTAAAATATGAAAAATTTATATTATTCTAAATACATTTCCGAGGTAGATCAAACTCCCTTAATTAAGTCTCAAATTCTGTTTTAAACTCTCATTTATTTATCAGCCGAATATCCCTTTAAAAAGCTCAAAGCAAGAGATAATTAATTCAGAAGTATTTCATGGCACTTTGTAGAACTTTTGTTCAACGAAACAAAAGGCTCTTGAACATTCCTGACACTATTGACAAATTTCAAAGGCGAAAAACTGCGTGCTTTTGCACGCACCAAATTAATGAAACGGGTTGGAATCTAGCTGAAGTATTTTCAAAAAACAAAGTAGGACATTGTTTAAAACTTAGTTTGGTAGTTTTTAGAAGTACTCTCGGGAATGTGTATGTTTAATGATGAGAATTTTACAAATAAACTATTGGGTAATCTGTCAGCATAATAGTTTGATTTTGTCAGCATAAGAGTAAAGTGGCACGCCCTCCATGAGGAGATGAGCCAATTGGAAAATAGTGATTATGGCTCAGAATCAGAGTTCACGTTATATGGTAGTGAAGAAGTGTTTTTAGGATTATTCTATTCAATCCTATTCTAGTATCAGGATCACAATCATTCTTGTATTGAACATTCTTGTATTAATTCTTGCATTACGAAGTTCGATGCTGTATCATTAATCATGTAAGTCTAATAAACCTATTACTTTTCTATTTTTACAGTTTCATTTTATATGTTCGTATCTAGTTTTCAAGAGTAGCCTTCTAGTTCGAATGCTGTCCATTGGTAACGCTCCCAAGGTATCTGACAATTTCATGAAGGATGTTTACGTGCCTGGATTGATGGCTCTCTGGCCAAGTTGGTCACTTCACAAGGGAGTTCGAATTTATTAATTAACCTATTTTTATTTATCCCAATAGGGAGTGGTGCGGTCAAATATATTACTCTCTCCCCCATAATTGTAACGCCACACATGGCGCTACCATAAACTCAATCATAACATTAATTAACGCAAAACCCCACGTAGCATCTAGCATCGAACACCCCCCCCATAACAGTGTTTTCAAAAAATCATGGCGTAATTGCTTTGGACTTGTCGGGGACCCAGGATATGAGCATAGTACGAACAGGGAATGTACGTTTAGAGTGTACATTTGCCGTTGCTTTGACTGAGAGTATCACGCTAATATCATTGAGTCAATTTGAAATCTATTGGGAAATCACACCCGACGGCAGTGTCCTACTAGACCTAGCACCATGAACACAAACCAAATAATCAACGTATTTAATATGGATCCATGCATGTCCCAGTACAAGTCCTATTGCATACCATCGGACTTCATTGAAAAATTCCAAGTGTTAACAATACCCTAATCATTGTTAATAGCAGTCCATCGACTTTGAAGACAGGCCATTGGCTATGCATCTTTCAAACAGCGAAGAATATTGAATTTTTGATCCTCTTGGCCTATCGTATAAATTCTACACTCCATACATCAGCAACTTTATTGAAATCAGTGGAAAAACTATTATTCAAAATCAAAGGAGAGTACAGGATTTAACGACTAAGACATGTGGCTTTCATGCTCTACTCTTTTTCATGTTCAGATGTTGTGGCTATACCTATAAGCATTTTCTCAACATTTACGTTGACTTACCTCGATTGAATGACTTTCTAGTGGAAAATATACTTACAGGCGTGTTTAATATTGATTTTAGTGCCCTACGAATAAAATGTTCTAAAAATCTATGTGAAATTGTTTATTAATAAGAATAGTGTATGTACATGATAAAAACGACTTTTCTACTCTTTACATTTCATCTTCTACTAGGTATAGGTACTTGTCAAGAACAACTAATGCAGGTAGATTATCCGAATTCACGGTATACTGATCCTGATGTGCTGCAATGTCATGGTTACATTTTCTACAATAGAGTGTAACTTCACTCTCATCATATCTCTTTGTATAGTCAATGATACTATTCTCATTCATTTCATAGAATTCACATGTTTCAATTTGTTTATTTCAAGCAATGTCACAAACACTGTCCTCAATTAGCGAGTCACATTCCGTCAGATATAATGAAAAATCACGGGGATTATAATCATAATACCCATTGTTTTCAGAACGATGACGTAGAAACCGAATTCTTTTGGTGTTCCAACAGCCGAATCGCTGACCCGTCTCCTCCTCCCAAAAAAATCTAAAACCACGACGATACCAATCTCTTAGCAATAAACTAAAATCACGCTTAGGATTCTTTCCGATCATACCAGGATATGTATTCTCCCACTGATTACATTTATCAAAGTGGCAATTTGAGCTTAGGTACCCTCTAGGATGAGAGTCACACACCTCTTCAAGACAGGAATTACAACCTTTAATTTGTACAGCATATTCTCTATGCGATTTACACGGGTTGCATAATCTGCATTTTTCATCATGCTCGTCAATCATTTTGCAATTCTCTCATGATGACCAGCTGCCCCGTGCGGACATGCATAGTGGACATGTATGGAAAATTTTTTCATGCGTTGACACTCTCATCGCCAAAATAAAACTGAGCGACTATCAAAAAATTTAGTGGGATTGAGAGAGAAAGAGAGAGGAGTCTATTATCCTTGAACTCCATCTTTCTAATGAAAAAAAAAAGTCCTAAATTTCTAAGTTAGTGTTTAAAAGCATATCCACAATATCTTTTGCTGTGTCGTGATTAATATGTCAATAAATTGTGTAAATGCTGTTGGTCCATGACGTAAAAGCTTCATACAATAGTCTAATGATGGAGAATCAGTTTTCATTATATCAACAAGCATCCCCTGAGAAAATTTCTTCCTTTGAATAGACAGCTATACAAAATCACAATCTAAAATCAAACGTTTTTCCATAAAAGCAAGATTCTCTATAATTCACTTTTTTTCAGATCCATCTATTTTTTTAGATTCGTAACAGTGTCACGGCCACCTTGAAATTGATCAGATTTTTTTTCTACTCTAAAAATACACGCTTACCTACAGTAGAAAGAAAAATATAATCTACGTAGCAACAGTTATGTGGAACATAAGTACAACAATAAAAATAACCGACTAAATTTATTTTTGTCAATATATTTCACTAGTATATTTAATGCCACCCGAAGTCTATTTAAGTGCAGAATGTTCAGTTTCGCAGCAAAACATAAATGCTCCTCCATTTTAAATTTACTCAATGATATCACGTATCTACCATACATATCGTCCCATTCAAGGCTTAGTCTACTTCCTCATTTTATTTCAACAACCAAGTTTGGTACTCTTGTATCATTGCTGCTACTACCTGCTCCACCATCAAGCTCCAATAGTGTAAATGCTCCACTCATTTTCTCTACTAATATCATCTCAAATAAACTATTCTCTCTGAATTCAATTCTCTTACTAATATGAATTGCAATGAAAATCACTCCTTTCATTTGAATCCAATTACTAATCAAGTTATCGTATGTGGAGTAACCTCCACTCTCTGTGATTGGCCCTAAAAAATGGTTGTTGCCTCAAAAACCAGTCTGGTTGCATTATGCAATCTCAATTATAGTTTCAAAACGTGTTTGATCACTTTGCTTGGAAAGGTACCAAGAAACATAGGTGTGAGAGGATACTCACTCTCTTTGAAAAGGTGTAGAGCCTCAAGCAAATAACATGGTCCTATGGCCGTCAGCAAGTAGCATGGTAATTCCTAGGGCCTTCAGCAAAATGGTACTTAGTACTCTACTGTCATCCTTTGACCATGCTGAACAAAATGGCTATCTCATAATTTTGATCGGGTGACTTTGGGAAAAACATTAGCGTGAGAGGAGGCCTAGTTGCCCTCTGTTTTTGTTCGGTTACTTGAAAAGGGCACTAGAACTTTTAATTTCCGTTCCAATGAGCCCACCCACGATATTCTAGGACCACTGGGTCAATACGATCCCCCCTGGGAAAAAAAACAAAAACAAATAAACACGCATCCGTGATCTGTCTTCTGGCAAAAAACGCAAAATTTCACTTTTTTGTATATAGGAGCTTGAAACCTCTACAGTAGGGTTCTCTGATACGCTGAATCTGATGGTCTGATTCTTAAGATTCCAATTTCACTAAGATTCTACGACTCTCATGACAATTTCCCCCTTTTTTCAAAAATTAGTTAAATTTTCTCTTTCTCCTAACCTTTGATGAGTAAAACTAAATTTAATGAAACTTATATATTTGAAAGCAGCATAAAAAGCCAGTTCTTGTGATATATTTATTGGTATCAAAATTCCGTTTTTTAGAGTTTCGTTTACTTTTGAGCCGGGTCGATCCTTGCTTACAGTTGGTTAGGACGAACTGTTTGATTTTTCCGAATAAAATATGCACACAAAAAAGTTTTAATTTAGAAAACAATGAATTTAATAGAAATATGATTTTAAAGAACTAAGTAAAACTATTACAAAAAAGCACGAATACAGAACCACCAAGTGCTTCAAGTAAAATCACAAAAGGGTAAAAGACCCAGGACTCGTTTAAATACGGAGAGGAAAGAATTTTAAAAAGATGAAGGCTATTCTTATATGGACCTTAAATTCAAATTAAATAAAAAAATTGATGTGTTCAAAAATTATTCAGAAAGAACGGAAGAATTTACGAAAATTAGGAGATTTCTATGGGGTGGACCCCAAACCCACCCTCATTCCTCATCCCTTCACATTGCATTGAAAATCGGTTGGAATTCTACTGCCAAGCCCACTCCAAAGTGTCGTTTATATTACTAATCTCACTGCTTTTTTTCCCTTCAAAGAAAGCCAATCAGGCTGTTTCCCCGTGTCACACAATTGGGTTGTTGTTGTTTTTTTAAATTTTGATAATGCAAAATTTGAGAAAGGGCAAAATTTTGAGAAGAGCAAAAATGTAGTATTTGTTGTCCTTCTCATTCCTACTGTTTTAATCTTGTGCTCATACACTCCTTATTTATTACTTGAAATTTTGTTCTGGAGACCTTAGAAGGAGGGGGAGAGATTTAAGTTTTCTTGGCATTAACGATTTTTTTCGAAAAATATTTTTTGGGGGTTTTTGAAGTGCTGCAAGTAATTTTGTTTTTATGTTCTTCAACCTATCGGCATAAGTAAAAAAGAAATATATCAACCCTTGAATATTTCTATAAATTCATAAACAGAAACTTTAAAAGCTGTACAAAAGCTTTACAAAAGCTTTTAAAGGCTGTACTTTAAAAGCTTTAATTCCAACCATTATAGAGCTAAGGAAATAAATCGTAAATTTGAACAATAATACCGAGTAAATGCACAGAAATTTGAACGGTGGTTTGCTTAAAAATTATAGAATTTACAGGAGAACAAAGAAACTGAAAAACGTCAGTGTCATTTTTGATAATAACAATTTTAATTGTCATTGTTGAACCTCTGTTTGTACAAAGAAAGTTCATTTGGCTTTCATAATAAGTCAAAAATTGTTTTTAGATTCAAGGCTCAAAGTTTTGAATTTTCTTGCTGTTTGTGAAAATAGATGTAAGACATTTGGGAAACGTGACCCATTTGAGACCCAAAAAGCAATTGTCTATAAAACTAATATACGGTTATGTAAATGTCTATAAAACCCACTGATGATAAATCCTCATGTATTCAGGACTATTCAGAACTAGCACTTTACTGAAAACACAAAATAATATATGATGTTTAGTACAGTAGAAACATGAATTCATTTAGGAAGTTTTTTTGTAACATAAAAGTAAACTATATATCGCACATAGCTTTTTTTTTAGCAAAGAACCAGTTTTCAAGATTCAACGCACATATAAACAAATCTTTAGTCAGTTGTTTTTTGTTTTTGTTTTGCACAAGGGCTGCAAATGTATGTCACAGAGGCGGCAAAACAATAATTTTTGTCGATTTTCAGTTTCAGCTTCGCTCTTTAGTTTCCCCCAAAGGACTTTTCCTTATTAATTTGGCTTATAATCATAGACTAGACTAACTGTCTTAGCGCATTTTTTCAAGTAGGGCGGGTTCTAAATCCCCCATTTAAAAGAGGGTCATATAGTGCCTATTGAGTTATACAAATTAGCAATATTGCATCGCTGTGGAAGAACTAAAAAGTTACTTTACTAATTTCACAAGAGTGATTTCTGATACAAATTAATTCAGATTTATCTCCATAGTGATAAGCTTGAACTGAGATTCTATTTGTCTCCATAGGAAATAAAGTATCCATGCCTACGAGAACCTCAGATTTTGCTATATAAAAGTTAGTCTAGTATTATTTTATGTTTAGAAGATAATTCATATCTGAACCTACAATTGTGAAATATACATAGTATTGCTTCAAGGAATATGGATAATAGAGAACTCGGCAATACGTGTTTGTAATTGTACATAAACACTTTTAGTCCCTTTATTTTTTCCTTGAGCACCTTGATACGTGCGTCTGTTTTGGACTTCTATATGCAGAGTCAATTGAGAAATTAAAGTTTGAAGTGCTGTGTGGAGCTTCAGCATTTTTATCAAACTCTTACAGAACAAGTCATTTCTGAACTTAATACCAAGGAATTTATGCAGTTCTTTAGTGCTTCGTAGAATATGGACAATGTAACATTTACGAACTCGGTGTATGGAATTACATGTAAATAGTTCAAGCCTCAATTTTTCTCAATACGTTAAGAGGAGACAGATCGTAAGCCTTGTTAAAGCTTGCAGATTATCAACAATTTATGTAAGTCAAACTTTCACTTGTGAAACCAAAGTGGATTAAGGCCTGAGCTAAGTTTAAACCTGAGATATTGGATGGAGTTTAAGTGTTTTGATCGGTTACTTTTCAGCATATTCAGCTTCAATCCAAGTAAAATGTTTTAGCTCCTATATCTCTGAATATTTTAAGAATAATTAGTTTGTATAACCTTGTTAAAGCTTGCAGATTATTAACGTTTAATGTGAGTCAGATTTACGCTTGTGAAGGCAGAGTGGATCCTGGACGGAACTAAATATAAATCAAACCTGTTGGGTGCAGCTTCAGCGGTTTTCATCAGCGATTCATCAGCTTATAGCCAAGTAAATAGTTTTATCCCCAGCATTTCTAAATTCTTTAGTAAGGATCAGTTCATAAGACCTTATTAAAGTTTGCAGGTTATTATCAGAGTGGATCAATAATCTAAGTTTAAATCAGAGATAGTGTGGCGTTTCAGTGTCTTACATCTGCTTATACATCTTGCTTATACATCTCTTGCTTCTTACATCTGCTTATACTAATCAGCTTAATGGTTTTTATCCGCTATTTAAATGTCTCTATGGCTTTCCATACTTTAAGCAAACCACAGTTTATAGAATTATCTATAAACTGTGAAGCAAACGGACTATCATAACATTGCTGTTTTAACTATTCCAGTAAAAAAGCGTGAAGTAAGTGTTGAGTGAAGCAGACTGGACCTCTAAAACAATAAATAGCAAATAGGTAGCCTATCCTTGTGGGTATTAACCTCTAAGTTTACCCCTGCGAAACTTATGTGAGAAATCTTGTTTTCGCAATGCCAGTCAACAACCCTTATCCAAGTGTAATTTATTACACAAGGGCTCAAGATGATGTTGGTTTGAACTGGGTATGGTTTAGAACTATTCCAACACCAGTAACTGGAGAGGATCGACTTCCTGTCGTAGACTTATCAAATAGTAAAACAGATTACTATTCAAATGAACATTCATCAGTATTTATACCCTTTACACAAACATTTAATGATAATGCTGATAATGAAGCCTCATACTTTTACGCCAGTAAGCCTTTCATACCCACCTCATCTGCACATGAAACTATTCTTAGTGATGAGACGTATCTTGTGACGAACTTTGATGCCTTAGAACCAAATCAAGTTGTAATTTACGCCATTTTGTGCTTCTATATATTGACTACTATAGCGTTTTTAGTTAATATCTTAATCGCGTTTGTTTCATACCAAAGAAGAAACTCGCAATATGGACTGATGAAAATATTTTTTACCCAGTGTGTATGTGGCTGCACAATATCGTTCTTGAATATTTTAAATTTTCAACTATTCTTTATAACAGAAAATGAATTCATCTTAAAAGGTTTACTAAGCTTGTGTTTATGTTTGAACTGCATAATATCACCACTTCTAATTGTGTTGCTTAATGTCATGTCAATCAAATTTAATTCAAAAATTGAAATTGAGCCATGTCGTTGTAGAAAAACAACATTTTTATTTATATATATCATATGTTTGCTCGGAGTAACTATATCCTCACTATCGCTCGTATATCACCTTAAGTACTCACTACCTTCAAAAACTGTAGTACCTCCCTTTGCTTTTTTGATTTTGGTAGTATCATTGTCATTGGCTACTTTAACATCTGTGTTCCGGGGTGTACTTACTTTTACAAATAAAAATTCAGCCAGGGTATATCCCTTCACGGTATACCATAGTTGCAATGCAGATTGTCCTTGCAGTGATCCCCAGTCTTTGGAAGACCTTTCCAAGATTCCACAGATAGTCTTGCCACTAAACGTCAAGTCGAAGTTATTTACGGCAATCTGGACGCCACTAGAGTCTCTTCAGCAGACGGAACTCCTAAGCACTGAACAGGAAATGATGGAGGTGAAATCTATTAGTGACATTAGCGGATATCTAGGTGATATAGAGGTGGCTACAAAAATATCTAGAGAAGTTAAAAAAGAAAAATTCACAAAGAAACTAACGCAATCAAAAGAATATGATATTGAAAGCATAAATGAAGTTGTTAAAGTAAATAATTTCGAAAGACGAAGATGTAAATCACGACTAGCTGGACTCCTAAAATTTGGAAATCTTTTACAATTTAGAAAGCCATTAAATTTTGTGTTTCTGATTGGCACAACTGTGAGTTTCTATCCAGTGATTTTTGCTATAATAATCCTTAAAAAAACTGAGGTTTCATTTTCAAACCATATACTGATTACACTTATTCTCAATTCCTTCAGTGTTCTATTGCAACCGTTTTTATTTAGCCTATCGAATCCGATGCTACGAACACAAGTGAAAAGACAATTGAGAATAATTTTAAGAATTGTTAAGAGACGTTTACATTTGTCATGATAGAAATTTTAAAATAGAAGAAATTTAAACATAAATTTGTGATATTTTTGGCACCGTCATCTATAGGATTATAGCACATTTAAATAGCAATACTGCTATTACTACTACTGACAACAACTTACTACAGAATCAAGCTGCCAGAGGTCAACACAGATCTAAATGCTTCTGTTCCGATGCAATTTGTTTAAAGCTTCACTCTTTACCCCTCCTTGATGAAGGGCAAATATCTTTTAAGTTACTCTTCATGATTTTTTCCAAACTTATTCGAGGTCGACAACTTTTTGTCTTACCCTAGATGGACCAATCCGATCGATGGCATTTGAGACAGAGTTTCACAACAGAATTTTTTATTGATCTTACTGTATATTAATTGTATTGTCTAAAAATAATAGCTTTTGAGCAAGGAATATTTATTAAAATGGTCAGACAAAGCTGAAATTATATTAGATGCAGAGACAGTTTTTAAGGAGAAAACAGAGGAGGTAATTGTCCCCGACGCTTCTTTTTAGTGGCACAAAATTTACAAAAGAGTCTAATATTTATAATCATTTGTAATTTTGAAATTTTGTTTCTATTAAAACAAAGTAGAAGGCGCAATTAAAGTAAAAGGTAAGTAGAAGCAAATTGAATCTGAGATTTTAATTTTCCGATGTAAAGTAAGAAAAGTCAGATTTGAATAGGCCTAAATGATTTTTTTTTTCATAAATCAATATTTTGTTAATAAATGTAAGGTTTGTTAAAATTTGGCATGAAGTTTTTTGGGAGACAAGGGGGAGGCATATATCAGGATTTTATCCCGGATACAAGATAGACTAGAACCACCACTGGTTAAGTGAGCATCCCACTATATAAAATGGTGTTGCAGGCTAAATTTACTCATTATCACAATTTTACTACTACTCTGATAGCTAATGCTACAACTACCAAAGTAATTACTGCTACAGTATCTACTTTTACCTTAAGAACGACTACTGAGGAATACTGAAATTACTACTTATACTGACTTCACAACAGCTACTAGTGCTGCTACTACCAATACTACCATTAAATATGTAGATATTTGAGAGATTTAGCTTTATTTTAGTGTTAAATCAATATGTAACGTATTTTTGTAAGTCACTCCTCTGTGGAGAGACAGATAACCCTGCTTTTTATAATCTCACTAAACATTCATTTAGGGCCTAGCATTATGCTAAATATATATAAAGCATCCAATTATAAAAAAAAAAAAAAAAAAAAAAAAAACAGAAAAAAACGCAATATGCTTCCATGTTTAATCAATATGTGTTTCAAAGAATGAAATTTTGATGTAGCAGAATTAAGTAATACAAGACAAAGAAAGCCCTTGAAAAGTCTTTATAAACCGTTGGACAACATCGAAAAGAAGGTTAAAGCGGTGGGTGTAACAAAGGGGATAATGGTGACAAAAGTAAACACAAGGGTATGAAATTAGGCTTCATAATGGTCCTACGATTGTTATTACTATTCCGAGCCCAAATAAAAATATTACTTCAATTAATATACAAATGTCACTACTATTAATATAAAATAACTTATTTCTGTAGTATATGAAAAGCTACGGTACATTAATTAGCAACTGAGGAACAATTAACTTGGAAAGATTACATCCTGCCTTAATGAGAAGCATGCTTGTCTTGCTATAAAGCGACTTTCCTTGTTTCTCAATATGAGAAAACCCAAAACCTCATTTTGAGGGTTTTAGACCACGCGAAACTGATTGGCTACCTTAGAATTAATTTACACTGCCATTTTAACGCTCTTCAGGTTCCGCACCGCAAAATAGCATCAACAACGTAAGTAGTTACTGCAGCATTCATGACATTATCAGATGACAATTTATGAATAAAAACTGAAATTGCCTAGTAAATCATTTCATAGTCCTAGTCTGAATACTAGAGCAATTATTTTAAAATGGGAGGCTGGAGAATTTTTGTTTAGGCTTTAGACCTTGAAAAGTCTATTGACTATCTTATAATTGAAATTTCCTGGCATTTAGACCCTCTTTGGGGAAAATTAGATATTTTGGGCATCAAATAGTAGAAAATACCACTTTGCTTTGGAACAGTCTCTTTTGTTACTGAAAAAGTAATCAGTTGCTGAATATTTATTAAAAACCTTGGTAATTAAGGCATTACTCCAGTCAAAATCAGCAGACGATGTTTGAATATGCACGGAGCTCACTGCAGCATTCACCTTTTTATCTGAAAATTTTCAACCGTGAACTTAATAGCGGTATCCTTTTCATATGTTCCTGCCTTTCATGGTTGCAGCAGTTGCTGCAAGCTAGTAAAGATCGAACCACGACCTTTAATAACCAAAGGTTTAAAAATGCACTGTTTAAAAAAGTGTCAAGTGAAAAAAATTGCCATTTAGGTATGATAATTGTTATGTCGATTGATCTTAATAGTAAAATGTTATTTTGAAACCAAATTTACAGAAATTTTGAAAAAGAGCTAGAAACCCTCTCAATAATGGCTTTAGATCAAAACAAAGTATACCATTGGAATCATCATTGTCGAAAACATTATATGAGAAACTTACAGCCTTTTGTTCTTTTCTTTTTCTTGGTCACTGGTGTGATGCTAGAACATCATAGAGAGCTTTTCCAAGGTACATATAAAATCAAAATTTCATACTTGATTGCTTAGTATAAATTGAATTTAATAAAAACACATCATAAAGGGCCTTATGGTATCCACAAAGTGTGCTGTGGTTTGTTCTTCCAATTTTTTCATAAAAAAACGCCAAAACAGGGCTTTCTCTAATGAAAAGAACTAAAAAAAAAAATTCTTTTCCCAAAACCTAAGCAGCAAGAAACCAGGGGCACTGGAGCACCCCCAGTCAATTGTTCCCACTTGAACTAGGACCCAGGCAACGACTTTGAAAGATCTTAGGCTAATTTAAAAACCAACTTTTGGGCTTTTTATAATCACTTGTTATAAATTTGGCATGATAATACTATCATAAAGTGTCATACAGCACCCGAAAAGTGAACTCTGGTTGCCATTTCCGGAATGGAAAGGCTAAAAGGCTAGAAGAAATCTAAGGGATTTCAAGATACAGTGTGAAACCCCTCAAAAATGCTCTTACATCGAGTGCTCGTGATTGTGCTCTCTTCTTTATATGAAAGGGGATGTCCCCTCCTCAACACCTCGCTCTTTACGCTAAAGTTTTGTATTGTTTTAAAAAATAGAGTTGCGAGAAAGAGTCTAACTTTAGCGTAAAGAGGGGGCGTTGAGGACGGGACAGCCCCTTTCATATACAGAATAACTTCTGTTCATTTTAAGTTTTAATGTCGCTCCTTACTTTCAGTTAAAGAAAACTTTTTTTTTATTTAATTTTTGAACGTTTTGAATTAATTCAGCTTTGATTTTGCCTCACCGTACATGAATAATTAAAACATAATTTGCATATTAATTTTACTTTTTTGCTAAATAGCTTTCTCGAAATTTTGTTCTGACGTAACTTACGAATTAACTTACGTAACGAACTTCTATATTCGTATTTTTATTATGTATATTAGGAAGTTTGCCCCCTAGTCGATACCTTGCTCTTTACGCTAAAGTTCAAATTTTGTTCGAATCACAAACCCCTGAATCACAAAGGCTGGTTAATTAGAATAGATAGCTCTTTTGAAAATACTAAAAAAAAGCTTTAGCGAACAGGGCAAGGTATTGACTAGGGGACGAACCCCCTCATATACGTAATAATTTCTGTTTGTTTTAAGCTTTAATGTTGCTCCTTACTTTCAGTTGAAAAAAAACTGGTTTTTTTTATTTAATTTCTGGTCGTTTCTTAAATAATGTTTCAGGTTTTTCTTCGTTTCTTCTTTGTTTCAGGTTTTTGTGTTTTTGGTGCCTGGTTATGGCCCCATTATTTCCTAGGACCTTGATGGTATAATGAAAATTGGGGGTAAGTTAAATGGTTTTGTTTCTCTCGCTTCATTCTCTTGCCCGTCTTTGATGTTTGATTTTGGTTGAGATAAATTTGAATAGATTGGGGGAACTTGAGAGTCGTCGTGTGGATTTTTCAAAGATGAGTGAGGGTATCATGAATGAAGACCAGGTTGAGGGTGGAATGAATGTTGAGTGTGCTGATTCAAAATATGTGTGCCTGAATGAATTGAATGAATGGAAAGTTATGCAGGAGCTGAAAATGTATGGTATGAATTGTCGTGGTTTAAATAGTTCGTTTAATTATATTAATGAAGTTTCATCTAGGCTGGAGCCTGATGTAGTGTCTTTGACAGAAACTTGGCTGAAAGACCATAACCCTTCATTATTGGATATACCAGGCTATAGGTTGTTTCTTCGGAATCGAGTGGAAAGACAGCATGGTGGTCTTGCAATTTCTGTGAAAAATAGATATAATGTTAAGCCAAGGCCGGATATTGCTGTATATCGAAAAATGATTTTTGAATCAATGGTGTTAGAGGTTTCATTGTCTGGGCGTAAGTTATTTCTTGTTGTTGTTTATAGGCTCCCTTCTGGAAATGTGGATGAGTTTTTGGACCTGATGGATAATATGTTGGATAAAATACCGGATTCGCGAGTGCCTTGCTTTATAAGTGGTGATTTTAATATTGGTTTGAATACTGTGCAACGTGTGAACTTGAAGGCAAGAAGTTTTTTGAATCTTATGTATAGTTATGGTCTTTCGCCTTCTGTTAATATTCCAACTAGAATAACTGGAGCTGTTGCATCTGTGATTGATAATCTGTTTTTGAATGTTAGCTGCAACTTGTTGCGAGTGTTAGTGAACAACGTTTCCGATCACTGTGCTATTGTGATCCGTGCAGCTATTAGTTGTTGTCGTCAAGGAGGTGGTATGACTGGAGTTAAACAGCCTGTAATTGATAAGAAAGCTATATATAAATATAGGACTAAACTTATGAATGAGTCATTTGAATGTCTTGATGGTACTGATTGTGTTAATGATAAATTTGGTAAATGGTATGATAAACTGATTCAGATGTTATATGAAAGTCTAGAGTTCAAACAAAAGCGTACACGTTATGATGTTGCAAAGAAACCATGGATATCGAAAGCGCTACTTAAATCGATGGATAAAAGACAAGAGCTCTATGAAAGTTCTACTAAAACTGGATCTCAATCAGATAAAGATATTTACAAAAGTTATAATAGAAATCTTAACACCCTTCTAAGACAGGCTAAAAAGCTCTACTTTGAAAATAAATTTAAAGAAGCAGAAGGCAATCCTGCGAAAACGTGGAGAATCATCAAGTTGGTAGTGAACCCTCGTGCTGCCCCGACTATCCCTGACATTCCTCATGCTCACTCGGATAATCAAGTTGCTAATATAATGTCTGCACATTTTACAGATATTGGTAAGAGTGTATCTGATAGTGTTGCGCAGTCACCAAGTGATGGCTCTTATAATGATTTTCTCGATGAGGCAGCTGAAGTCTCTATATTCTTAAGACCAGTGACTCTTGCAGAGCTTGAGACGACAGTGAAGTCAATGAAAAATTCAGCAACTAGGTCGAATTTTTTCAGTGTTAGAATTCTTCGTTTAGTTTTCTCTACTATTTCAGGTCATCTGTTGTATTTGATTAATTCATGTTTTAAGAGTGGAGTTTATCCGGATTGTTTGAAAATTGCTCATGTGGTACCCCTGTTTAAGAGTGGTGATAAGAATGATATGAATAATTACAGACCAATATCAATGCTCCCAATAATATCGCGTCTGTTTGAAAAACTGATTTATGTAAGAATGGTAGATTTTTAAATACAAATTCTTATGTTCACCCTACTCAGTTTGGATTTCGACATGGGATGTCAACAGAGCAAGCTTTGCTTTTTTTAACAACCTTTGTCGATGATTCGTCGGATGCAGGGTTGAAAGTTGCGTCTATATTTCTGGATATTATGAAAGTATTCGACTCTGTTGACCATAGTATATTATTATCAAAATTAGAGCATGTCGGTATTCGTGGTAATTTCCATAGTTTGATTTTGTCTTTTTTGAGTGGAAAAAAACAGTGTGTTGGGGTTGGGAGTTTTTATTCTGATTATATGAATGTGGGATATGGAGTATCACAGGGTTCTGTGCTTGGACCTTTGTTGTTTTTAATCTATGTGTATGATTTGAATGCGTGTCTTAAAAGGATATTTAGTCATGTGGGACCTGCAGCTAGAAGGTCAAAGATGATATTGCCTAGCTTCGCTGATGACACACAGTTTTCTGTGGCATCTGTGACTGAGGCAGATTTATTTCTGCTTTTAAATACAGGAATGAGTTGTATTGAAAGATGGATGCGTGTAAATAAATTTTGTTTGAATCATAGTAAAAGTAAATTTATTCTATATGGAAGAAGTACTAATTATTATCCTTGGATCCATGGTATTCAACTAGAAAGTGGATATCTCCAGAGACATAGTTATGTTCAATATCTTGGTGTCCAAGTTGACGAGTGTCTTAAGTTTAAACCTCATATTGAGTGACTGTGTACAAAAACTGTCAAGAATGTTGGAATGCTGCGGAAATCGAAGTATTTTTTCCCGCCTAAAATTTTAAAAATGTTGTATTTATCGCTGGTTCATTCGTATTTGTTGTATTGTGGAAGCGTTTGGTCGGCGACGTTTATTACTTATATACTGCCACTGAGGGTTCTGCAAAATAAAGCTGTTCGTGTTTCATCTGGAATGCGAGGTTCTGATTCCGTTCAAAGGCAATACGACGGTATCAAGATTCTGCCACTGTTCGGCCTAGTTAAGTTTTACACGGCATTATTCATGTTTAAAAGAATTAATAACCTGCTACCTGCATGTTTCTCGATTGCATTTACCGAAGCTAAACACAGGTATGAGACAAGAAATGTCCATTCAATACGAACCCCGTTCCCTGTAACAACAAGGTCTACATTTTCTATCCGTTTTTCTGGCCCGGCTGTCTGAAACAAACTTCCCAAGGAGGTAAAAAATAAGACAGATCTGGATGAATTTTGAAATTCCGTCAGAGTAAGCTGTTTTTCTCAATATGTAAGATTTTAGTGGTTATGTGTAGAGAATGATTGGTTGAATGTTGTTGGTGAGATGATTGTTTGGGTTTTGAATGGATGAGTGATTTATTTCCTTTTTTTATTTATTTTTTTCTTCTCTCTTTTTGTGAATGTTGTGAGTTGTGTTAGGTTGTTTTCTTGGATGATTCTCAAGTTCCCACTTTTTTGTTGGAGGGATGGGAGAGGGAGGCGAGAGAAGATATTTATTTGTTTTTGGGTTGGACCCTTTTTGGGTTATATTAGGGTCCGAGGAAATAAAAGATAATAAAAGAAAATATTATATATTTTTTTAAAGGGTTTTTCTTTTTTTTCGGGTTTTTGTCCGGCATGCAGTAATGCATTGGATTGTGTTTTTTAAATGAGAAATTTGTTTATTTATTTATTGTAACCCGTTTGTAAATAAAAAAAAAATGCTGGAAAATCCAGCGCCACCTTCATTGAAATGTTACTTCCCTCAAGGAAACCTCCCCCATGGAAGGATCCTCCCCCGTAGCCCCTCCTCCGACCCCACCCCCATCAGAAAAAAAATACCTCCTGAAAAGTCTTTATACTTCCCATTAACCAATACTATATGTAAACAATGGGGAAATTTCATAACTTCCAGCCCTTCCCCCGGGAACTGTGGGGGATTAAGTCATCCTCAAAGACATATTTATTAGATTTTCGACTATGCTGAACAAAATGGTTATCTCAAAATTCTGATCTGATGGCTTCGGGAAAAAATGAGCGTGGGAGGGGGCCAAGTTGCCCTCCAATTTTCTGGTCACTTAAAAAGGGCACTAGAACTTTTAATTTCCGTTCAAATAAGCCCTCTTACGATATTCTAGGACTAATGGATCGATACGATGACCCCTGGGGAAAAAAATAAATAAACACGCATCCGTGATCTTTCTTCTGATTAAATAAAAAACAAAAGGAACGACGTTGAAACTTAAAACAAAGAGAAATCATTCCGTATATGAAAAGGGCTGTCCCCGACTCAACGCGTCGCTCTTTACGCGAAAGTTTTTTATTGTTAAAAAAAATTTTATTTATAAAGAAAAAATTTAGCTTAAAGAACGAGGGGTTGAGGAGGGGACAGCCCCTTTCATATACGGAATAATTTCTCTTCGTTTTAAGTTTTAATGTCGCTCCTTATTTTCAGTTAAAAAAAACTTGTTTTTTTATTTAATTTTTGAAAGTTTTTGAATTAGTGCAGGGTTTGATTTTGGCTCACCGTACATGAATAATTAAAACAAAATTTACATATTGATTTTACTTTTTTTGGTTAAATGGCTTTTTCGAAAGTTGTTTAATTTTATTTATGAACATTTTTATTAGTAATGAATATACGTAACTTACGAATTAACTTACGTAACGAACTTCTATATTCATATAATTTTAAAACATATATTAGGGGGTCACAAAGGCCGTTATTTAGAATAAATAAATAATAAATAGGTATTGACTAGGGGGTGAAGCCAATCATATACGTAATATTTTCTGTTCGTTTAAGTTTTGATGTTGCTCCTTACTTTCAGTTGAAAAACTTATTTTTTTATATTTAATTTCTGATCTTTTTCTTAAATAATGCTGGAAAATCTGGCGCCCCCTTCATAGCAATGTCCCTTCCCCGATGAAAACTTCTTTCATGGAAAGGTCCTCCCACATAACCCCCCACCTACCCACCCCCCGCTACCAGAAAAAAATGCCCCTGAAAACGTCTGTATACTTCCCAGTAACCAATACTATATGTTAACATTGGGTAAAGATCATAACTTTAAGCCTTCTCCCCAGGGACTTCGGGGGATTAAGTCATCCCACAGGACATATTAATCATATTTTTGACCATTCTGAACAAAATGGCTATCTCAAAATTTTGATCGGGTGACTTTGGGAAAAAAATGAGCGTGGGAGGGCCTAGTTGCCCTCCGTAATTTTTGGTCACTTAAAAATGGCACTAGAACTTTTAATTTCCGTTCCAATAGGCCCTCCTACAATATTCCAGGACCACTGGGTCGATACGATCACCCCTGGAAAGAAAAAAAAAAATAATAAAAAATAAAAACGCATCCGTGATCTTTCTTCTGGCAAAAAATGCAAAATTCTACATTTTTGTAGCTAGGAACTTGAAACCTTTACAGTAGGGTTCTCTGAAACGCTGAATATGATGGTGTGATTTTCATTAAGGTTCTAGGACTTTTAGGGGTCTTTTTCCCTTTTTTCGAAAATCAGTCAAATTTTCTCAGGCAAGTAACTTTTGTTTGGTAGGAATAAACTTGATGAAACTTATATATTTGAAATCAGCATTAAAATCTGATTCTTTTTATGTATCTCTTGGTATTCAAAACCCATTTTCTAGAGTTTCGGTTACAATTGAGCCGGATCGCTCCTTACTTACATTTCGTTACGACGAACTGTTTGACAAAAAATACAATATTCCACATTTTTGCAGATAGGAGCTTGAAACTTCCGCAGTAGGGTTTTCTGATATGCTGAATCCGATGGTGTGATTTTCATCAAACTTCTATGAGTTTTTGGGGGTGTTTTCACCTTTTTTTGAAAATAATGCAAATTTTCTCAGGCGCGTAAATTTTGATTGGTATAGTTAAACTTAATGAAACTTATATATTTGAAAGCAGCATAAAAATTTGATTCTATTGATGTATCTATGGGTATCAAAATCTGGTTCTTAGAGTTTCGGTTACTATTGAGCCGGGTCGCTCCTTACTTACAGTTCGTTACCACGAACTGTTTGAAAAATTTTGATTCATTCGATAGCGCAAAGACAACAGAGCCTTATATCTTCTTTGGGCTCCATTTTCCGGCTCTTGAATCAAGGCCTTGCAATTATAAAACTTGACTTTTTTCTCCCTTCTATTTTTATTTTTCTTATACTTTTTTTTGTTTTAGGGTTCCTAAAATGCTGAACCCCAAGAAGTGAAAATAGCGAACGTATACTTTCTTCTGAGAAGCGCCAATTTTTACGTTGTAACGCAGCAGAAACTTGCAATGATAATGACATAAATTTTCGATATTACATTAACTACGCATCCTAAATTTGTTTAATGTGCTTCAGTTTTCTAAAATCTTTATATATATATATATATCCCATTTTTATGAAATATATATATATATATATATATTATATATATATATATATATATATATATATATATATATATATATATATATATATATATATATATATATATATATATATATATATATATATATATATAATATATATATATATATATATATATATATAAAGAAAAATATAAAAGATATATATATATATATATATATATATATATATATATATATATATATATATATATATATATATAATATATATATATATATATATATATATATATATATATATATATATATATATATATATATATATATATATATATATATATATATATATATATATATCATACACAAAAATATTTCATAAGAAATGGGATTTGCATCTTCATATTTGTAAAGGTTCCAGGGATAATATAATCCTTGGACTCTTTGTTTCACAAAATTCAAGATTTTGTGGGGAAAGCTTAAGAGAGATGTGGTTCAAAACCTATATATGAATAATGCCTTATTTTACCAAAAGCTCTTGTAACTTCTTTAGTTCAAGCGCCTCGAAACAAAAATGTTTGATCTAAGGCTTGCTTAGTATATTTTTAAAACCTGAAAACAAGCGCTGATTAATTAAGAAAAAACAGTTTTTTGATGAAAGCAAAGTTGAAACTTTGCTTTCAACGAATAAAAATTATTGCTTTGCAGTCTGTGCAGCATATATCTGTCATATTGCTAAAATTAAACTGACTCGTAATATGTCCCGAAATTTTTAGAATTCTCAAAAACCAGTACTTCGCTGAAAACACAAATTTGACGCAACAAATCAAGTTTAAGACTAGAAATTAAGTGCCCTACAAAAAATAAAAGACCAATTTATAAGGTTCTCAATAGTCTTTCAAAAATTAGTTTTAATTCTTTCAAAACCGTTGTAATTCTTTCAAAATTTAAAGTAAGTTAAGTTTTATCTTTGGTCTTTACTTTCATCAGGAACAATTGTTATTATTTTTTTCTAATGAATCAAATCAAGAAGCGGCACCAAAAAATGTCATTTTTGGTCCCTTCTAACCCTTATGATGGCGTTAGCAAGAAGAATTTACAAAAGTCAGATAAATAAGATCAAGAGCTATGAAATGATCTGTTAAATATCTCTTTATGATACTGCAGCAAGGTTCCCACCAGGTCTAATACAAAATCATTAAAATCTTGAGAAAATAATCAAATGAGTCAAAAATCACTAAAATTGTTAATTTGACTGCTTTTATCGTGTAATTTTCGATTATCTAAGCATTTAGAAAAGTTCAAGGCAGTTCCCCTTAGGAAATATGAGGTATTTTATATGGAGATCAACACTAGCGTCAACTCACGAAAGTTATGGACGGGGGCATTTTTTCTCCAAAGATTTGGAGAAAAATTTGGACGGGGAGTTCGTTTGTTTTTTCTAATTCTAATTTGTCTATTTTTTCAATGAAAAACCTAAAAGGAGATTTTCAAATGAGAATGCTAATATAAAACATTTTCCAAAATTTAAGGAGGGCAAAAATTAATCTAAAGGGGGTTGCGCATGCCCCCCTCCTAATTGACACCAATGTACACCAAAATAACATGTGCTTGTTGATGATGGTGATGCCGTTCTGTCAGAGGATGTTAGTCGGAATACTGTCATCCAATTGGGGGATAAATAAAAGTACAGAAATAATGACCGCAGTATGCCTCAAAGAGTTCACGTTAATGCCCAAATACCCTAAACCTCGTTGATCCTTCAGGTAAATTAATTAAAAAACTTTTTTTCCACAAAATAAGTTTTTCAAAGAAAAGTAAAGAACTCCATTAAACAAAAAATGAGCAAAAATAAAATCAAATAATCTACCAAGCGAGAAATTACCTTAAACCAGCATCGATAAATAAATAAAACCCAAAACCAATAGAAAATACAATAAATAAACGAGTCAAACTCAAAAGGAGCAGAAATTAACATAAGTTGGGCTCAAAACTCCTTTGTGTTCCCAAGGCCAGAACAAAATTTGCACTTTACTGAAAAAAATATAAATGTATTTACTTTTATAACTTTAACACTACTACTACTAACAACTCACCGCATCACCAAGCCGCCTGAGGCCAACACAGCTACGCACGCTTCTCCTCCATCCCAATCTATTCAAAGTCTCCCTTTTTACACCCTTCCGGGAAGTTCCCATTTCCCTTAAACCTTTATTTGTAACTTCTTCTGACCCCAGACGAGGAGGACCTGCTTTCTGTTTAGCTCTAGATGCTTTTCTAGGAAGGATACTCTTTGGCAATGTATACCCTTCACCCGCAGAACATGTTCTAGCCACTTAAACAATTCTTTCATTACAGCCCTAGAAAGCAAGATTGACCCACGCTTTTCGCACATTCTGCTCTTTGAAAAACAATACGTTCAGTCAGCCGGGCACCTAGAACAATCCTTTAGCAATTTCTCTGGAAAACATCTAGCAAATCTTTGTCCGCTTTTCGGAGCGCCCATGCTTCGGAGCCATATTTGACCACTATCATCACTGTAGCTTCTAATATTCTAATCTTGGTTTGCAGACTTATCTTCCTATTCTTCCAAACTTTTTTTAACTGTAAAAAAAACACCCTGGGCCTTGACTATTCTACTTTTGACATCTTCACTGCCCCCACCATCTTTACTAATGAAACTACCAAGGTAAGTGAAGCTGTCCACCTGATCAATCTTTTCATTACCCAACTTCACCGTTTCATCTTCACTTACTCCTAGCCTTAGTGACTTAGTCTTCTTAACATTAATTTTCAAACCTATTCTGGCACCCTGAACTCGCAAAACCTCTAAAACTTCATTCATTTTGCTCACACTTTCATCTAGGATGCTTAAATCATCAGCATAATCTAAATCCAGGAGATGTTTTCCTCCCCATTTATTCCGTGGTCACTCATTGCCTTTCCTGTGCTCCTTAAGGCAAAGTCCATCAAAATAATCCATATAAATAGGGATAGAACACAACCCTGCTTAACTCCTGATTATACACAAAACAAGCTGCTAACATCATTTCCTACCTTAACCGCTGCAGTGTTATTCTCGTACATAGCACTAATCACTTTAATGAATTTGTCTGGTATACCATATAAGGATGAAACCTTTACTAAAGCTCTTCTATCAACAGAATCGAACGCTTGCTAATAATCTATAAAACTGAGGGACCAAAGGTATTTGGAAACTCAGGCACTTCTAAATTATTAACCTAAGAGTGAAAATTTGGTCGACATATCCTCTACCTTTTCTAAAACCACACTGTTCTTCTTTTAAAACTTTGTCTACGGCATCTTTCAATCTAAAAAGCATCATGTTACTAAGTAATTTACTATCTACAGACACCAGACTAATCCCTCGATAATTACCACACTCACTTTTATCACCTTTCTTATAGAGTGGCATAATTAAGGTTTTCCTAAAATCGTTAGGTACTTCCCCTTTTTCAAAAATCATATTCTAATCTTCAGTAACTTATTTCTAACCTCAGAGCCACAAAATTTAAGAGACGACTCATTTACCACCCTATCAGCACCTAGAGCTTTATTATTTTTTAGTCCTTTTAGTACTGTCACTAATTCCTCCTCACAAAACAAATCTTCTTTCACATCCAAGGTATCACAAACTTTTTCATTTTCCTCTATATCTCTTCCTTCAACTCTATGGTCAACTCTATAACTTTAATAAATCAAATAATATTAACATTTTTATTACTAAATTTCAGTATATGCATATTAAACTGACAATGCGCATTCCTTTGTATTTTTTTCAGTAAAGTGCAAATTTTTTTCTGGTCTTGGTAAGGCATAGGGGTTTTGACCCCTTCTCAGGATGATTTTTGCTTGTTTTGAGTTTGACTCGGTTATTTATTTTAATTTCGATCCGTTTTGTTTTTACTTTATTTGTCGATGCTGATTTGCTGTAGTTTCAATCTTGGTAGATTATTTTACTTTAATTTTGATCATTTTTTATTTAATGGAGTTCTACTTTTCTTTGAAAAACTTGTTTTGTGGAAAAAGTTTTTTAAATTAATTTCTGTTCGTTTTTTATTGGCATAGTCTTTTCAGGGAAAAAGAAAATAATACTTTAAATCTTTTCTTTTTTTTAAGACTTTATAGTTTGGCCTGCTATTTGAATGCTGGTGAAAAATTTTCAGCGATTTTTAACAACATACACCCTTTTAAAAATCTGGACACAAATAGTAGTGTTTAATTTAGTGTCACACCTCTTCTAGTTGACCTGAAATGAAAAACTTGATACCATTCGCAAAAAAAATCTGTTTACTTTCTTTGATAGCTTGGATACACTTACTCTATTTTGATTTGGTTAAATTTTAAGAGCAGAAGTAGACCCGAAAGTTTGAATATAATACCCTCAGTCGTTTTTGGGATACTGTTGAAATGCTTTATTGGGAATTAGCATTAACACAGTGCATTTTTATTTAATCTTAAGGTAACATTTATTTTTTAAACATAATGGGCAAAAAGGGGGGGGGCGTGGGAGGGGAATTAGTTGCATTCCAATCACTTTTGACTATTAAAAAGGGCATCTGCCCTTTTTATTTTCAATCGATTGAGCCCTTTTTGAAGTTTCCACGGCAACTCCTTCGATACGAAGTGCCCTGGTCTAAACAAACAACAACAACAAAAATGATACTTTATACCCACATCGATATTTGCTATAAGAATGTCAAGCCGTCCAATCATTTTCGACTATTGAAAAGGACACTAGGCCTTTCTATTTCCAATGGAATGAGCCCTTTTTGAAACGACTACGCTTTCTATAAACACCTTAAATGCCCCCAGGGCATAAATTACAACCCATACCCTAAAGGCTGTTAGGGTGGTTGCCATCCTCTAAGACCTAATTTCCAGAACTTTCGCTACGTTAAACAAAATGGCTATCTCAAAATTTTGATTGGGTGTGTTTGGGGAAATGGTGGGCGTAAGAGGGGCGTTAGTTGCTCTCAAATCACTTTCAACTATCAAAGATGGCACTAGCCCTTTCAATTTCCGATCAAATGAGCCCTGTTGAAGTTTCTACGACAACACTTTTAATAAAAACCTTATTTGCCCCCAGGGCAAAACTTACAACCCTTGCCCTGAGGGGGGGGGGGGGTGTCATTATAAAAGACCTAATTTCCAGAAAATTCTACTAGGTTGAACAAAATGGCTATCTGCAAATTTTGATTTGGTGGGTTTGGAGGAGTGGTGGGTGTGAGCGGGGGGTTAGTTACCCTCACATCACTTTGGACTATTGAAAAAGGCTCTATCCCTCTCAATATCCGATTTAATAAACCCCTGTTGAAGTTGTACGACAACTTCATCTAAAAAAAGCCTTATATGCCCCCAGGACATAACTTACAACCTTAGCCCTTGGGGCTCTAGGGGTTTGTCATCCTTAAATACATAATTTCCAGAACTTTCAACTATGTTGAATAAAATGGCTATCTATAAACTTTGATTGAATGTTTTCGGGGAAATGGTGGGTGTGAGAGGGGGGTTAATTCCTGTCCAATCACTTTCGGCCATTAAAAAGGGCAATTTCATTTTCCAATCAAAAGAGCAATTTTTGAAATTTCAACTTTCCATATAAACCTTATATGCCCCCAGGGCATAACTTACAACCCTTGCACTGACTGCTCTGAGGGGGTTATCATCATAAAAGACCTAAATTCTAGAACTTTCAACTACGTTGAACAAAATAGATATCTCAAAATTTTGATTGGATGTGTTTGGGGAAATGGTAGGCGTGAGAGGGGCGTTAGTCGCTATCCAATTACTTTCAACTATTAAAAAAGGCACTAACCCTTTCAATTTCCAATTGAATGACCCCTTTTGAAGTTTCTACGACAAAGCTTTCAATAAAAACCTTATATGCCCCCAGGGCATAACTTACAACCCTTGCCCTGAGGGCTGTGATGGGGAGGGGTTGTCATCCTTAAAGACGTAATTTCCCAAACTTTCAACTACGTTGAATCAAATAGCTATCTAAAATTTTGATTGGATGTGTTTTTGGAAAAAGTGGGCGTGAGAGGGGGTTATCTGCCCTCCAATCAATTTTGAATATTAAAAAGGACACGAGCCCTTTGAATTTCCAATCGATTGAACCCTTTTTCAAATTTCTACGACAAAGAATTCAATAAAGACCTTATATATCCCCAGGGCATAACTTATAACCCTTGCCCTGAAGACTCTGGGGGAGTGTCCTGCTCAAAGGTATAATTTCTAGAACTTTGAACTGTATGGATCAAAATGGCTGTTTCAAAATTTTTATTGGATGTCTTTGGCGAAATTGTGGGCGTGGAAGGGGTGTTAGTTGCCTTCCAATCACTTTTGGCTATTAAAAAGGGCACTAACCATTTCAATTTCCAATCGAATGGGCCCTTTATGGAGTTTCTATGACAGCGTTTTCTGTAAAAACCTTATATACCCTCAGGGCATAACTTGCAACCCTTGCCCTGAGGGCTGTGTGGGGGGGGGTTGTCACCTGATTTCAAGAACTTAAAACTACGTTGAGTAAAATGGCTATCTCAAAATTTTTATTGGATGTCTTTGGGGAAGAGTTGAGCGAAGAGAGGGGGGTTAGTTGCCCCCCAATCACTTTCGAATATTAAAAAGGGCACTAGCCCTTTGAATTTCCAATGAAATGAGGCTTTTTTGAAGTTTCTACGACAATACCTTCTATAAAAACCTTTTATGGCCCCAGGGCATAACCTAAACCCTTGCCCTGAGGGCTGTGGGGGAGTGTCATCCTCAAAAACATAATTTCTATCTAGAAATCAACTACGCTGAACAGAATGGCTATCTCAAAATTTTGATTGGATGTAATTTAGTAAATGGTGGGCGTGGAGGGGTGTTAGTCGCCTTCCAATCCCTTTCGACTATTAAAAGGGGCACTAGCCTCTCTAATTTCCAATTGAATGAGCCCTTTACGAAGTTTCTACGACAACTTCTTCGATACGAAGTGCCCTGCTCTAAAGGTAAAATATAATAAATAATACATTGTGCAACATCGTTCTTATATGCCCCTCGGACATAACTTGAAACCCTTGCCCTGAGGGTTGTGGGGGAGTCTCCTCCTCAAAAATATATTTTCTATCTGGAAATCAACTTCGCTGAACAAAATTTCTATCTCAAAATTTTGATTGGATGTGCTTGGGGGAATGATAGGTGTGGGAAGGGGGGCTAGTTGCCCTTCAATCATTTTCGACCATTAAATGGGCACAACCCACTCCAAGTTCCGATTGAATGAGCCCTTTTCGAAGTTTCTAAGACAACTCCTTCGATACGAAGTGCCCTGGTATGAAAAAAAAAAAAAAATACTTTGTGCCAACATCGTTCTTTACTTAGGTAGCGTGATTGCACTGCCTATGAAATAGAATCAGCTATAGGGAAGTGTTTTAAAAATTGATCTATAATCCCTCTTGATTCCTTGGAATACTTCTGGTCTACGCCATTGTTATTGGTTCTGGGAGCGGGTGGGTAAAAATGCTCCATTATTACGAAGATTTTTCTTGTGTAGCATAAAACTTTACATTCGCAGATCTACGGGGACAGAGATGGCTAAAGGAAGACGGAGCATTGTGAGCCCCACTAGAAAATTTTTGGGGGATGGAGGCAGAAAATTCTACCAGGAGCTTTATTTTCAGCGATTTTAAAAATATATGTATATATCGTATTTAAGCATTAGAGAACTCTATTGTAGAGGTCGTGATGGCTTGAGCCGCTTAGAAGATCAAAAGTCACACTACTTAGAATATCAGAAGAACAAAAGCTCCAATCCATATAAACGTCCTAATCGTCCGCCTGGCTTTCTGTTGCAAATATAATGTTAAGAACTTATTCAACAAAACTGCTACTAATAGAAAATTTTGACGCAATGTTCAAATTTTTTCCAAAATTTTTGAAAGCACTAAATAATCTTAGTGTAACAACCGACATGTTAAGGAGGGGGCAGCCTTCCTTATATACGGATTATTTCTGTCCGTTCTAAATTTGAGTGTTCCTCCTTATTTTCAGTTGGAAGAACTGGCTTTGTTTTTTGTTTTTTTTTTCAATTTGTCCTATAGGATTTATTTTTATTTTAATTTTGCTTTTGATGTTTTTGATCGTTGGGGGTTGACTAATGATTGCAGTATAAGATAAAGGTTCAAGAAATTAATTTGCTTGCTTATTTGAAATAAGGAATTCAGGTCATTTTAAAATTTTCTATGTTTGAAACACAGAAAATTAACTTTTAAGAAGAAATTATTCTGACGAAAACAAAGAGCGAAGTTGAAATATAAAATAAACAGAAATTACTTTTTGCCGTTTATTCAAAGTAAAACAAAACCGACCCCTTAGACAAAAACCAACCCAACAAAACAGGAATAGAAACAGGAAAATCCTTCGGTGACCGTTAGACAAAAACAAAAACAAACCCAACAAAACAGGAATAGAAACAGGGAAATCGTTAAGTGACCGTTACAAAATGTATTGTCGTAGAAACTTCAAAAAGGGCTCATTCGATTGGAAATTGAAATGTCTAGTACCCTTTTTAATAGTCGAAAGTGATTGCAGAGCAACTAATCCCCCTCTCATGCCCATCATTTATCCAAAAACATCCAATCAAAATTTTGAGATAAGCATTTTGTTCAACGTAGTTGAAAGCTAATGAACTTAGGTCTTTGAGGATGAAACTCCCCCCAGAGCCCTCAGAGCTAAGGTTATAAGTTATACCCTGGGTGCATATAAGGTTTTTGTTGAAAGCTTTGTCTTAGAAATTGGAAAAAGGACTTATTCGTTTGGAAAATTCAAAGGGCTAGTGACTTTTTTAGTAGTCGAAAGTGATTGGAGGGCAACTAACCCCCCTCTCCCGCCCACCATTTCCCCAAACTTATCCAACCAAAACTTTGAGATAGCCATTTTGTTCAGTGTAGTTAAAAGTTCTGTAAATTAAGTTTTTGAGGATGACACCCTCCCCCTCCACAGCCCTCAGGACAAGCGTTGTAAGTTGTGCCCTGGTGGCATAAAAGGTTTTTACAGAAAGCGTTGACGTAGAAACTTCAAAAAGGGCTCATTCTATTGGGAATTGAAATGGCTAGTGTCCTTTTTAATGGTCGAAAGTGATTGGAGGGCAACTAACCCCCTCTCATGCCTAGCTTTTCCCTAAACACATTCAATCAAAATTTTGAGATAGCCATTTTGTTCAACGTAGTTGAAAGTTCTGAAAATTAGGTCTTTGAGGATGAAATCCCCCCCCCACAGCCCTCAAGCCAAGGATCGTAAGTTATGCCCTGGGGGAATGTAAGATCTTCATAGAAAGCGTTGTCGTAGAAACTTCAAAAAGGGTCATTCGATTGGAAATCGAAATAGCTAGTACCCTTTTAATAGTTGAAAGTGATTGGAGGGCAACTAATCCCCATCTCACGCCCACCATTTATCAAAACACACCCAATCAAAATTATGAGATAAGCATTTTGTTCAACGTAGTTAAAAATTCTGGAAATTAGGTCTTTGAGGATGATAACCTCAGAGCCCTCAGGGCAAGGGTTATAAGTTATGCTCTGGGGGCATACAAGGTTTATATTGAAAGCTTTGTCGTAGAAACTTGAAAAAGGGCTCATTCGATTGGAAATTTAAAGGACTAGTGCCCTTTTTAATAGTCGAAAGTGATTTAAGGGAAACTAAACCCCCTCTCACACCCACCTTTTCTCCAAACACATCCAATCAACACTTTGAGTTAGCCATTTTGTTCAAGTAGTTGAAAGTTTTGGAAATTAGGTCTTTGAGGATGACATTCCCCCAAGAGCCCTCAGAGCTAAGATTAAAATTTATGCCCTGGGGCATATCAGGTTTTTGTTGAAAGCTTTGTCTTAGAAACTGGAAAAAGGACTCATTCAATTGGAAATTCAAAGGGCTAGTGCCCTTTTTAATAGTCGATAGTGATGGGAGGGCAACTCACCCCCCTCTCACGCCCACCTTTTCACCAAAATTATCCCAGAAAATTTCGAGATAACCATTTCGTTCAACGTAGTTGAAAGTTCTGGAAATTAGGTCTTTGAGGATGAGACCCCCGCCCCCCCATCCACAGCCCTCAGAACAAGGGTTGTAAGTTATGTCCTGGTGGCATATAAGGTTTTTATAGAAAGCGTTGTCGTAACAACTCCAAAAAGGGCTCACTCGATTGGAAATTGAAATGGCTAGTGCCATTTTTCATAGTCGAAAGTGATTGTAGGACAAGTAAGCCCCCTCTCACACTCACTTTTTCCCCAAACGCATCCAATCAAAATTTCGAGATATCCATTTTTTTCAACGTAGTTCAAAGTTTTGGAAATTAGGTCTTTGAGGATGACAACCACCCCCGCCCCCCCACAGCCTTCAGGGCAAGAGTTGTAAGTTATGCCATGGGGACATATCAGGTTTTTATGAAAAGCATTTTTTACAAACATATAAGTATGTTTTTTATAGAAAATAAAAGCAAGCCAAGCAATTAATGCAGATGAAAATTACAATTTTAACTGCTTCCCCGATGATTTTGTTTGGTGACTCTTTCAAACTAAATTGAACTAATACCCTGTTTTAAACGTATGTTCTGACACTTGGTATTTTAGTATGACGGTGCTTCTAGATCCTCCCCTGAATGATTTTTCTTCATAGAAAAAAAGATTATTTCATTTTGTTCTCAAAGGATCTACTTTCGAGAGCAGTAGAAAATGTAAAGTTTAAAGGTTTTTGAATGCTGTTTGCACAAGAAGCAGCTGTTTAGTCTTTGCAGAGCCCCGTAAACTGAATTTTGTGTTGGTTTTAGCTACTGAGATAATATGGGAACATTCTGAGCTCCAACAGTTCTTAAATTCTGTTATCTAAACGAGAATATTACAACTCCTTAATAATCATTTGAAATTTTTGAAACTCTAAAGAAAATTTATCTAATTCAACAAAAGTCTGATAAAACCTAGAATTCACAAATAAATTATACCGAATAAATGAGATATGCTAGCATTATATTGTGGGTTTCAACCTGAATAATTATGAAATATAAATACATGCAGCACGTGATTTGGTAGAGAGTAAGGTTCAGGTTCAGATTCTTTTATTTACAGACTAAATACAACTACAAAAACGGTATGCCCGGCTGAGAGTCTAGCTCGTATTACTGGGTAACCAATAGCAAATAAATACAAAATACTATATTACATAATATATTACTGTAATTACACACAATCACACTCTTTTATAAATGAATAAAAAGAAAGAAATATATGACTTACCAAGCATCACCCCAAGCCAGCAGCTAAGTGGAGAAGCTACCAAAACAAATCATCAAAAATAACCATAACTAAATATATATATATATATATATATATATATATATATATATATATATATATATATATATATATATATATATATATATATATATATATATATATATATATATATATATATATATATATATATATATATATATATATATATATATATATATATATATATATATATATATATATATATATATATATATGAAGTATACATAAACATATATGTCCTCTCATCCTGGAATCTCACTTCTATAGTGCCCTCCTTAAATCTCGTGGAAGTGACATCAGGACCGAAGTCTATATTGCCTTCCATGTTTTTGGCCTCAACAACTTCCATCAACAGGACAGCATCCATCTCAAGGAAGGGTTGCCAGTCACTCCTGCTTACCCTTACGGGATCAATTTGGCTACTTCAGCAAAGCCCCTCTTTTCTAGCGGTTCCCCATGAGCCTCTTTCCTTCTTTGCTCTACCTTAGAACGCTGTTTTACCGGAGCACCCTCCGGGGTAGCATTTTGATACAGGTTAGCCCTATCTATTTTCCTACCCTTTGGTTGAGGTTGGTCGCTGGACAGGGTCGTATGTCAGGGTGACCTTTTGCAGACAACCCGCCTCAAGCCCTCTGGCTTTCCTTCTTTCCCTCTGGTTGGGCTTCTTTCTGTGTCGAGGCTTCTCCAAGCACTCATTCTTTTGATTTTTAATCGGGTGTGCTCCTGATTCATGCTTGCTCTGTTCTGGGTGACAGCAGCAACTTCTGTTATCCACGCTTGTCTAAGCCTCAGAATTCTTTGAGCTCTCTACCATTTCTTTCTCCGGGCTCTGGGAGCCCATGATTGTTGACAAGGATTCACAGTCACTTTTCAGCAGCTCCTCCTTGTCCACTCTCATAGCCTTCACAGATGGGGATTCTCCACCCGTGATTTTAACTTTAAATTCCTTATTTTCCATTACATAAAAAAAAATCCTCTTTACTTTTGATTCTGTCTGCCAGTTCAGGGCCCTCAATCTTAATAAAGTTTTTTCAGACTCAGATCAGGAGACGGCCTCAAGAGAGCCCTCCCCTCCCCCCCGCACACCCGAAGCCATTTCCTCTGGTCTGCCATTCAGTGCTTATTCGGTGTACGCAAGATTATTCACCATATGACGGGGCAGCCGCGTAAGTGACGAGCTCAAGGTATGACTTAAACGCCTGGGGCCCTCTCTAAACGGTGACCTTGGGCACGGAAAACCCGATTTTTGTCCCTCTTACCCTTTCCCTTAATCCTCCTCCAGAACTTCATTGCAGTTTAAGCCCCTTCATGACTTACCTCAATCTCGATAATTCCATCCCTCAGCAGTGCTCCTCACTCACTGCTTCAATGGCCAACTAAGGGTCAAGGAGCACTCAAAACTGCAGGTGGCTTAGCTTAGCTGTATTAGGCCCTCATAAGTGGTTATGAGGGTGCGACTGGCCCCATGGGATGACGTTAATCCAAAGACGCATGTGGCCGGCATGCAGGAGGGAGCGTCCGACTGTCGTCTAAAACGTGCACTAGATCCCACTTACTAATATCTCTGCCCTCCACCTCTGGCTCTCTCTCACCCTCCACCATTTCTGGTTTCAGGTTTAAGATCCTTTCCGTTGCCCTCCTCCATTTCTGGTTCCCTTATTCCGGGCTTAAGATTTCTCCTAAAAGGCTCCTGGAATCCGTCACCAGTCCCTACGCATACTTCTAGACTAGGACGCCCTCCCACCAGCACCCACTAAAATCCTAGTACACTCAGGAGCACCACGAGAAGGTGGCCATCTCTACCCCCTCTTAATCTACAAACCATCAAACCTGTTATAAAACGTGACTGCGATCTTAACGCTTTACAAGTCTTATTTATGGGTCAAATAAACGGGTCACTGCTTAGAAACGAGAAGTTGAGAGTCCTTAATCAACATTTAAGTTTAAGAATCTGTCTAAGACAAGATGGACGTCCATCTCAGAAGGTTTGACATCATTATGGGCCAGCTTTGACACCATTGTTGAAGTTTGAGCTAATAGAAAAGAACAAAGTCAACATAATAAAAGAAAAGTCCAACTCCTGCATCGCCATATTACCTGTTTTTTTTATTCTTATTCTTATGTTCATACGCCAAGTCCTACTTAAGACGAAGAATTTTACGGAAAGGCTTCAGACTGAACAGCTTGATCTGGTGATTGCAAACACAAGACTCAGGGAGACATTTGACATTTTATATGCTCTCCTCCGAGACTGATCAGATAGAGGAAAATCGAGGCATCAAAAACAGGAGTGGAAAAAGTTGGTACACAAGCCAAAGACAAGTTCCAACTTAATTAGAATCCTAGGCGTCCACCTCCTCGTTATTCAGAGATCCAAAGCAGGAGTGGAAAAAGCTGGTAAACTAGCCAAAGACAAGTTCCAACTTAATTAGCATCCTAGGCGTCCACCTGCTCCTTATTCAGAGGTAATTTGAATCCTGGAGCCGATCCACTGGGTGAATGGATACTGTTCTATGCCAAAAAACTCTAATGCATCTTCGGAGCCCTTTACGAACAGCTTGGATGATACAATCTATGATAGCTCTTTTTTCTGGAGCCTGGGTACCGAAATATACTGGGCCAAATGGACAAAGGCTATAAATCCCTTTTGGAGCCACAAAAGTTTTTCCTAGAAAAGACCTAGATTTTGCGGAACTCATGCAAGAGTTATTTGCCTGAACTAAAGTTGAAAGCTATAAAGTCATTGATCATACTATCTTTGAGACCCTATTCCGTGAATGTCTTTGCAGCTAAATCAATATCCCCGACTTTCGGGTCAATTTACCAGTGAATTGCGACAGCATCACCAACTTTGGCCATGGTGAAAAGCAGCTAAAGCAAACTGAATATAGTCATGGCAAGTTCAAGTACAGCGATAGATGACGAATGTTTCAATCATGTCGTCATGATATGCAATGAGAGTGCCAAACCAAGACGTTTGAATTTTTAACTGAATTTTCGTAGTTGCATTCTCTTCTTTATGTGATTAATCGGTATATCTTAACTGCAATTGTAAATTTCTCACTTCTAAGTTCTGTTTTTATATAACACACTATTATCGTTTTATTCCTCATTTATTACCCTTTTCTCCGCTAGTTCAACAAATTGTTGTATGCATCCTTCTTACATGAAATTGAACTAATTGACTAATCTTCTTTAAGCTATACAATTCTTTTGGCTGAACTGTGCCTTGAAGTTTCGTATTCGAAACAAACATTATGGTAATTATTAATAAAAATCAGTAGATAAAAATGACCAATCAGTTGGTGAAATCTTTTGCCCCACCTCCACACTTTGGTTAGTAACGACCCTGCGGGGAGGGAATTCTTCCTTAGTACAAACAAACAAAGATTTGTCCATTTCCTTTTAGTTAATTATAGTTCACATAATTCTTCAATAAAACATAGGAAGTTGGGAACTAACCGTAATGAGGCTTACTTAATGAAACAAGCTTTTAGATCAAATTCTGAATAGATTAGCGGAATTTTTGGAAGGAATGGCCCATTATAAAATCATCCTCATTCGACAAAAATGACCTAAAACCTAAAACGAATAAAATAAAATATTAATATTAGTCCTGTCCAAAGGATGAATTTCAAAACATTTCTTCTAAAACTTGACATTAGATTCGTATAATTAGAAATTTTGCTCAATGATGTTCAGCTTTAACGGCTTTGACTAAAAATAGAGCAGCGCTGAAAGAAAATGTTTGTATTGCTGTCGCATCATCAAACATTAGAAGAAAGCGAAGAAAAAAGTAATTGGTGTCCTTCCTAAACACTCCGAAATTTAAGCTTAATATGGCAAGTGGACCAAGCAAGCTGGAAACAGAAAAAATATTCCAAAGACTGAAAAGTATACCTGCTAATAAAGTGAGTCATTCTGGTAATTTTTTGTTATCACCTAGGCTAAGGCATATAGGCTATTTAGAATTTTTGAAATTAATTTTCTAAAGTTTATTGTGTTTCCTTTTGGAGAATAGTAGGAAATAACCTACTGCATATTTCAAAGCAAGGATTTCATCCTTCAGTTTTTATACTATCCCTAGGGCCATATCTTGGACCATCTGCGGTGTGGGGGAGGGTGCATATTATCAGAAAAATAAACTTAATATTTAGATAAAACATAGAAATAAAGGTAGGTAAATTTTTACTAAATCATATTACTTCCAAATAAAGTGAATATACCACTTGATGCTTTTTTTATGCTCTTTCCAAATATAGGCTAATGACCATTTTGTCAGAAATGAATTTTACCCTTACCCCTATATACCAATTCAGGGTATATATTTGTACATTATGGGGGCAGGGTAAAGTTTAAACTTACCTCCCATTTGCATCAGAAATAGAATTTACCCCCCCCCCCTTATGTGCAAATATATAGGCCTACCCTGAATTGGTATATTTAGGTGTGGGGGTAAAATTCATTTCCAACAAAAATGATTAATATATTTAGAAAGAGCATAAAAAAAGGCATTGAGTGGTATATTCACTTTATTTGTAAGTCTAATATGATTTGGTAAAAATTTACCTACCTTTAAATCCTAAAGGTAATTGTCTATTATATAAAACACTTGAGAAGTGAAATTTAGTGACAATAAAATATGATGAAAATAGAATAGCCTAGGCTACTTTATTTGCAAAATTGTGAAGGTCATTTGTGAATTAGGCTATTAAGTTTGGAGTTTTGGAGTCTGCTGACCATCTCAAAGATAAAGGAAAGCTGGTAAATTTCTGGTTGGTGCTATAGTTTAGCTAAGATGAAAGTGAAAATGTCATTTGATGCCTTTTTTATGCTCTTTCCTAATTCAATAGGCTAATTGCTTCTGGGGCTAACTGCATCTTGAGCCTTTAAAGGGATCCCAAAGGTATTTCATTGGTGTAACCCCACAAAAGAAGTTATCACCCCTAGTTAAGTTATTGAAAAGTGGTTAAAAACATATCACTAGCTTATAAATAGCCTAAGTTGTTCAAGAGTAGGCCTAATATATTCCAAAGTACTTTCTTTATAATAATTCAAACCTCATTTATTAGGGAACTCAAATATAAACTGTTTTCCTACCATTTCAAGTTTTTCAAATGCAGTTGACAAAAATAGCACTGAACTTTGCAATTTGAAACTGTGCTGTCAACAATTCAAGGTATATATGTACACATTAGGGGGGGGGTTAAATTTACAGGTAACTTTACAATGGACCATATAATTTAACTAGGATAAAAATGAAAACATCATTTGATACTTTTTTATGCTATTTCATAATCCACATAAAATACATTTGGGGCCTCTTTAAGGGCTCAAGATCCAGTTAGCACCAGAAGCAATTATTAAATTATGAAAGAACATAAAAAAGACATCAAATGACATTTTCACTTTCATCTTAGCTAGATTATAGAGCCATCTAGAAATTTACCAAAAAGTTCATTATTAATGCTATTCTTGACCTAGTTCATTTTGGTTCTTTATTAACAGAATTCTTGAGGACACCAGTTAATTTGCTTGGTAAACTTCTAGGTGGCCCTATAATTTAGCTAGGACAAAATGCCTTTTTATATGCTCTTTCATAATTCAATAATTGGTTCTTTGGCTAATTGCATCTTGAGTCCTTAAAGGGGCCCTGAAGGTATTTTATATGAATTATGAAAGAGTATAAAAAGCATCAAATGATGTTTTCACCTTCATCCTAGCTTATTTTATATGGTCCACTGCAAAGTTACCATGAACTTCACCCACCCCCCTAATGTGCAAATATATACCCTGAATTGTCAATAGCAAAGTTTTGAATTGCAAAATTCAGTGCTATTTTTATTGACTGCATTTGAAAAACTTGAATCAGTAGGAAAACAGTTTATTTTTGAGTTGCCCAATAAATGAGGTTTGAATTGTTATAAATAAGTATTTTTGGAATAAATTACTCTTGAACAACTTATTTATAAACTAGTGATATGTTATTAACCACTTTTAAATAACTAACTAGTGTTGATAACTTCTATGTGCAGTTACTGTAGAATTCCTATTGCTGAAGTTGAATTGACTCTTTAATATGACCCAAGCACCTATTAATAAAACAATTTGAGCACACAAGCACAGGAAAGAAAAACATGCTAAAAACCTGCAAGCAATTATTAAGCAAGCAAGCTCAGCAGGATGCTACATCTTCCTTCTTCTGAACATCCTGCTGTTTCTATAAATTTAGTCTGTTGGGTTTAGCTACTGTCCTACTGGATCTTGTTTGTATCACTTTAAGTTTATATCACTATATAGTTTATATCACTGATCATTCAGTGGGAGAAGAGGCAGTGGAGGTTCAATTGGGAGCTGTTGACTCAAGAGCACTACAGGTCTGGAGGACCTTAAAGCTCTCAAATGGATTAAGGTGATTAAGGTAAGGTGATAGGTTTGTATCACTATATAGGTGTTAGTAAAACTATAAGTTTAATCTATTGGGTTTAGCTACTGTCCTACTGGATCTTGTTTGTATCACTCTACCACTGTTGGTGGCACTATTTCCACTGTGTTCAGTGGGGGCTGCTAAGATGGGTGAGACTAAGCTACTAAGCAGGGTTGTTTTCAGGCACCACCTCAGACAGTTGGGTGATTTCTACATTTGGTCATCATATTTTGGATTGATTGCTTTGTCTGATTTCATGTGGGATGATCTAACCTGATTATGTCAAGCATCAATCTGTTGTCAGTAGCAACTGTGTACAATTGTGGCTGGGGGCAAATTTTAACAATGGTTCCCCTCTTCCAAGGACTGCTAGGTGTTGCTGGGACACTCACTCTTGACCCTACTTGAATTTTGGGCAGGGATTTAGCATACCTATCATAGTACTTTTTCTGTCACCTTCTTCATTCAGTCCACCTTCTATGTTTCTCTCTTTGAGTCTGAAAGCTCTCTTCAGACACAATTTTCTTCTCTAGATGTTTCTGTGTGACAGGGAGGACTGATTGCAACTGCCAGCTCATGAGTTGCTGAGCTGGTGCTGCCATACCATCAATGAGCATGTTGTGGTATTCCAGGATGCCAATATATGGATCTTGTCTGCTGATCCTGGACTTGTTCAAGATTCTCTTGCAGGTTTGCATGTATTTCTTGACAAGCCCATTTGTTGTTGGATGGTAAGGGCTAGATGTTTGATATTTGATGCCCCAGTCTTTTGTGAATAGTCTAAATTTGCTGGAACTGAACTTTGGCCTCTTATCAGAAGTGAGAGTGGCTGGTATTCCATGGCAAGCAAACTGACCTTTGAGTTTAGTGACAACTTAAGAAGTGGTGGTGGAGGTTTGGTTGTCCAATTCAAAATAGCAGCTGTAATAGTTGACCATTATTACATACTGCTTCCTGTTCCATTCAAACAAATCACACCCAATGTGTTGCCATAGTAGTGACAGGATTGGCATGGAAATCATTGGCTCTTTTTGATTGTTTGACATAGTGTGCAGTGCAGGCATTGCATCTTTGGATAAACATTTCAATATCTTTTCCAATACCAGGCCAGTAGATGGTCATTCAGAGCTCTTTGCTTGTTTTTTTTTTCTGTGCCCAAATGAGCAGAGTGTAGTCCCTTCAAGGCATCATCTTGTAGACTAGTAGGGATGATGATTCTTGGGCTTTTGAACATCAGATTATCATGTGTTGAGAGATCTTGGCAAATAATACATTTTTGAGTTATAGTGTTTGGGCACTGTCTCCTGTTTTCAGGAAATCCCTCCAACATGATGGTCTTCAGCACTTGTAGTTCATGATCTGTTGTTGTCTCCTGTTTGATCTCCCCAAGTCTACTGCCAGTTGTAGGTATGGATTTCACAAACAAATTTACAAAGATTTTGATCTCTTTGTGTAATTCTTTGTCAATATCTGAAATATGAAGTCTTGAGAGTGTATCTGCAACAGAAATTTCTGTACCAGCCTAGTACTTGAAAGTCAAGTCATAAGGCTGTATATACATCATCAGGTGTTGAATCCTTGGTGATACTGTATGGAGGGGTTTGACTAGTATGGACTAAAGTGGTTGATGATCTGTATGACTTGTACTTTTCTTCTATATATGTAGTGGTGAAAATGGCAACATCCATATACTATGGCAAAGAGTTCTTTCTCCAGCTGTGAGTAGTTCTGTTCAGATTTTCTCTGCAATCTTGATGCATAGGCAAAGACGTTGCCACTCAAAGAGATTCATGTTCCTAGTCTATATCTTGAAGCATCCGCTTTGAGCTCAAGGGTTGGGCTAGAGCTGTTGAAGAAAGCCAAGTTGGTGATTATGGACTCTTTGAGCTGGTTGAGACTGGTGGTATGAGCTCTTTCCCCTCAAACTCGTCTGCTTTAATCAGGTCCAAAATATTGGCTGGTTCTGGGTTACCTGGTTTGGAATATATCTTAAGAGATAGTTCAGCATTCTGAGGAGAGTCTGGAGCTCCTCCTTCAACTTTAGGGTAGGCATGTTGTTGATGGCATGGAGTTTCTCAGAATCTGGTTTATTGCCAGCATTACTGATGATGTGACCAAAATAGCAGACTGACTGGACTGTAAAGTGGCACTTTCATTGGTTGAATTTCACACCCTTCTGTCCAGCTTTTTCTAGAATGGCTGCATGTCTTCTGTCATGTTCTACTCGGGTGTCGCCATAGAAAAGTAGGTCATCTACAAGTATTTTCAGACGTTCTAAACCTTGAAATATCTCTTCCATCTTCCTCTGGAATTTGTCCTGTGCAGATATCAACCCAAAGGGGTATCTTGTCCATCAATATCTCCTGTAGATTGTGTTGAATGTTGTGAACACTGAAGCTGCTTTTGAAAGCACAAGCAACCAGTACCCTGAGGCGGCATCAAGTTTTTAAGAATAATTTGCACCACTCAGATTGGTAATGGCATCTTCAAAAGTTGGGATTGGGTAATGAGGTTGCCTGATGACCTTTTTGAGGTCAACTGGATCAATCCAAAGCCTCATGCCTCCATCCTTCTTTTCAACAAGCACCATTGAGTTTACCCACTCTGTGGGTTCTTCCACCTTTTCTATGATCCCCAGACTTTTGAGTCTGTCCAGCTCTTGCTTGAGTTTCTCACACATCCCAATTGGTACTTTTCTGGCAGGATATGCTGTCGGAATAGATCCTTCCTTTAGATGAATCTTGCACTTGCCTTGTATTTTCCTGATGCCCAAGAACAGATCTCTATGTTGTTTGAGGAGCAGCTTCAGATCTGGCATCGACTTCCCATTGCCTGAGGTATCTAAATTAGGGACGATTTTCACTAGGTTCATGTCTTTGCTAGACTTCAATCCTAACATAGGAATAGAATTGCCTCCAACCATAAAAAACCTATGCTTCTGCTTAAAGAATCCATTATAGTTGCATGATAGGAGGCATGCTCCAACTGTTGGAATTATAAAGCCACAGTGGCTGGTGAGCTTTTACTTTGTTGGCTGTATAAGCAGCTTTGGAGCAAGGAGATCAAAGTAGTGTTGTGCTATGATGTTTGCTGGACCTCCAGTATTGATTTTGAAGCTTACAGTAGTCTGATTATTGATCTTTAGTGGGACAAATGCCTCATCTTCACTCCCATTTTGCTGCACAGCATATAGCAGTATTTCATTGTCTTTGGCACTTTCTGATATTTGACACTGCTTGTCATTCTTGATGGCATTAACGACTTTACTACAGCATACTTTGACAAAGTAGTTTAATTTTCTGTACTTGGAGCAGGTTTTAACTTTTCCAGTGACAGCTGTGTCTGGGGCCATAGATTCCTCCACAGAAGTAACACTCTGTGCCCTTTGCTCTTGTTCTTGCATCTGCTGTTTTGGTGTTTTCTGTATACAACATTCACTTCTTGTTTGACTACAGGATTTTGGCTGGGGTGGTTTTGAATTGACTTCAGCTGTGCTTGGGTTGTTTCATAGATTCTACTGCTCTTTTCAATGTTAAAGTGTTACTTTCAGCCAAAAGTTTCTCCTGTACTTTCGAATTTCTGATGCCACAGACGATTTTGTCTCTGGTCATCTCTTTTGGATCATGATATTTACATGGCTTGACTAACAACTTCAGTTCTGTTATGAATTTGTCAAGTGTCTCTCCATCATGCTGATTACATTTCTGAAAGATATATTTGGCAAACACTTTGTTCTTTTTTGGAGCAGCATATTCATGGAACTGCAGAAAATAAGACTCAATTTTATCTGTATTTGCCACTTATATATCCTGGGTTTTGAAAATATATCTCTTCCCTTTTTGCCAATCCATATGAGTAGATAGGCACACTGAATCTTCTCTGATTTACCAGAAAGAGGGCCAAGAAACATGAGTCTTGCATGTTCTTCAAACTTTGACCATTCTTCATCAAGATTCTCTGATTCCCAGTTGATTGCTGGAGGGGTTGCTCCATCCATGCTTGCTGTTCAATTTCCTGCTTCTGATACCATGTAGAATTTCTATAATTCAAGTTGATTTAACTCTTTAGTATGTCTCAAGCACCTATAAATAAAAAAATATAAGCATACAAGCAAAGCAAAGCAAACCCCAGAAGCAATTATTGAATTATGAAAGAGCAGAAAAAAAGGCATCAAATGACGTTTTCACTATCATCCTAGCTAAATTATAGCACCACCTAGAAATTTACTATTTGCTTTGACTAGTGATAGAATATATTGCCTCACCTTGGATGTTAAAGAATCATTTCAGATTGTTGGAAGGGCTACAACGCAACTGAGCTGGAACAAACAGGTTTCACTCATTTGAAAGTGAACCATAAAAGTAATTTTGTCAACCCAGAAATCAGCACCTCTACCCAAAAAGTAGAGAGAATGTGAGGTTCTGCAAAGTGGAGGAACAAATGACACCAAGGGCCATCCCACTGTCATTTACATTCATACTTAGTAGATAGAGTAAATGTGGTGGGCAGCAGTAAAGGCAGAAGACTGAGTTCATTTTAATGTGATTCTTGAGGACATTTCTGCATTCTGGGAGCATATTTCCAAGGTGTAGTTTTTGCAATTTTGCTAATAAAGTATTTTATTTACATAATTGTTTTTCCATTATGTTAAATAGGTTTGGTTAGGTTAAAATAGGTTTGTTTAGGCTATGTATTTAATATATGCTATGCTTTACCCCCACCCCTAATGTGCAAATATATAGCCCAAATTTGTCTATAAACTATTATATTTCCATCATAATTTTGTTTTATTTCATTAGCATTCACCAAACTTCACTTCTTGAGTTTGTTTTATATAATGGACAAGTACCAAAATAAATCTAATGGTACTACCTCAACTTTTTTTGTAGATGTACTTTAGAAGCCAACCACTATATATTTACCAAAATCTCTAACTTCCTTATAGTCTATCTAATGCCTTGAAAATTGCATAGATGATTGGTCAACACACAGGCCTACCTAAATTTAGAGAAAAAAAGGTTTTACCTAAATTTTGGGTTTTAGTCTTTTTTTTGTTGGCTCTAGCCCAGGCTTCTTTTTGAAAAGGTAACTCCAATTATTTCAGGAGGATTTTGGGTAAATTCATAGTTGACAACATAATTTGGCTAGGATCAAAGTTAATGCATCACTTGATACTTTTATACTTTTTCATAGTTTAATAATTGACTCCTGGCAGAAATTACATTTTGGGCTCGTAATGGGGCCACAAAAGGTAAAACAGTCCATTTTAAGCAACAGTTTAAAAACATTTTTCTAATAGAAACTGTCTATTGAGAAAAAATTGCCATTTGTAGCTTATTTAAAATAATAATTGTTATTTTCCTTAGTTTAATATAAAAATGTTATTTTGAAAACAAATTTGCAGGAATTTAAAAAAAAACATGAAGCTTCTTGAAAATGACATCACAACAAAACTGCCATAATTTTCAAGGGGATTCCAGCTTTTCATAGACAATTTGCAAGTTCCTTTTCAAAATAGCATCATACTATTAAGACTTAGAAAAATAATAATTGCTCTCCTTGAATCACCTACAAATGATAATTTTTTGTACTGGTCTTTTTTCAACATTTTTAAACTTTTTGATGGTACTTGTAGCCTATGATATACACCCTACCTAATGTTCTTCTAATAAGTTTCTCTGACACTCAATTATGATGAAATGTAATAAAGTAAGATAAAATATAATACTTTAGAAAAAAATTTGGGCTATATATTTGCATATTGGGGGGGGGGTAAAGTATAATGGGTATGTATGCCTAATGTGTTAGGTGCAATTACTCTGCATATTATGTAGTAAGAATAGTTTTATAATTTCACACTGTCCAAATACTTTACCCCCACCCTCCCGAATGCGCAAATATATAGCCCAAATTGTATATTTTCTATCTATTTTGTCACTTCTCTTTCTTTTGTCTCACCCTAAGCTGAAAAAACTAACAAAAAAACTAGTTATTATAATGCAATAATGAATGAACAACTTAAGTGGCAGGGCATTTATCATACAAGTGCCATTTTGGTTACTATGGGTTGTAGGGCTTAAAATGTAATTTTCTCCAGAAGTGATTATTGTATTATGAAAGAGCATAAAAAGGCATGAAGTGGTGTATTCCCTTTTATCCTAGCTATTTCCCTTGATACCTAGAAATTTCATGGATTTAGAGGCATAGACTATCAAGGCAATTAAAATTTACTAGTCTTTAAACCCTTGTCAAGTGGGATTGAGTAAAAGTAGTCTACTTGGCTCAAAGCACTTTCCTTGTGCCTTATTTGAGCAGTAGTCCATATCTATTCTCTAAAGTTTCCTGTTTTTGTAACATGGATTAGAAAATGTCATAGTAGTATATATTATATTAGAGTAGTATATGTGCACTGGCACTTAAAGCAACAGAAATAAATGCTTTTTAGACACGGTTATGTAAAAGAATGAGTATAGAGGAACACTAGACCAATTTTGGGTTTGTTTATAAGGAACAGCATTAGAAATAGTAGTTTTATAGGTCTCATGATTGAAACTTATGAATTTTACTGCTGGTTTTATATTCTTACCATGAGTGTTGCTCTCAACCACAGTTTATAGAATTATCCAGTAAGTTTATCGCGGATCATTTCTGGTCTTCATTCTCGGTACGAACAAAAAGCTCCTCCCACTTCTTTCTGCATTAGCGGGTTAGTCTGTTTCCGATTGTTTCCAACAAAGTGCATTATTCGTAATAGCGGGTTTCCACTTGTTTCCGATTAGATCACAGTCTGACTTGTCTACCCGTGAAAAGATCTGATGCTGCTTATGTTTCTATCTGCAAAAACGTTCTCTGGAGCACTCGCACCTTGGTCCGGGTTTTTATAATGGGTGAGATTGGGAAAGATCATACTGGATAATTATATAAACTGTGCTCTCAACTGAGATATTGGGTTTGACTTTCCAAGTAATAATCCATATTGTGTATGGTCAAGAAAAAATGAATTTGAGACATTTTGAGAAATACCACTCCTTTATCCATTTCTATTATCTGAATTTCTACGAAAACAGAGGGGTAGTCTTCAAGAGCGGATCAAGGATTTTTGTTGGGGGGGGGATACCCGATTTTTTGCCGTGGACTTAGTCTAACATCCTGTGTAAGCTGGTCAGAGCCGTTTACCCACAAAATGCAATAGGATTTAGTATGGGAGCATATTTTTTTCTGGTAAGGTTTTGTCTTTACAGGTATTTTTTAGACTAATTTTCGACTCGGTCAAAAATTTCGGGGGTAACCCCCCCCCCCCTGGATACGGCCTTGGTAGTCTTTTAGGGTATAGGTTCTTGTTATGGCATCAATTGTTTTATTTATACTATCTCTTGGATCACAGATAGCTAAAACTTGATCTGTGCACTGTGGTTCCTGCTTCTGGAGTTACCTTGCCACTTAATTGTAAATTATATTCAAAGATTTCATCACATTTTGTGATGCCATATCTTGGAAAACACAATTTTACAATTTAGATTGTAAATTGAGAATCCAGATTTGTCATTTTAATTTATGATTAAAACTTTGGCATCTTGCTGCTGATTTTTGTGCCCTTGCTCTCAGCTGGATTTTCTGTTTTGACTATCCAAATAACAATTCAGAGTGTATACTTGTCAAGTGAAACTGAATTTGGGAAACTAGATTGTTGTACAAAACAAAATTTTTCAATTTGCATTCCAAATTAAAACCTTGATAGTCTCTATAATCCATAATGAAAACTTTTGGATCTTGCTGCTGGTTCTTGTATTCTTGCCATGAATCTTGCTCTCAACTGAAATTAATATTTTGATCAGCAGCTGATCAGCAGCTTCCGGACACACAAACTAGATGGCGGATATTTGTGGAAGCAACAAATAAGAAAAAATTTAATCAGAGAAGCCAGTTTAGTTACATAAACAGCTCCCTATCCTCGCGGTATGGAGTTGCTAGTCCAACATCTGCAGTCGAGAAAAGAAATGAGAGATATTGGGGGCAGATTGTTGGTGAAAGCACCTCTGAAATTGTCCTTTGTTGATCATGCGTTTTGTTCTTATATATGACTGCCCTTATTTGTATTTTTTTTCCTGTCAGTTCTTCTTTGTTTTGGATTTGTTTGTATTCGTCAAAATTTGTTTGTTTCTTTTCCTTTTCTTTCTTTATTACTTCATCATATAATCATTCACTTATTAATGTGAAAACTTTACTTTATATTCATATGATATGGTCTCTTACAAACAAATCCATTCTAGGCACGCTGGATCTAGGGGTGCTGCTAGATTTTAAAGTTTGGAGAAGGGATTTAAAGAATGTGTCAACAAAATTGTCCAGTATGCTGACAAATTTGGACACACAAGCTAAATTTCCATGGCAAATTTTCCAAAGTGTTCACATGCAATCTGTCACACATTGACACTCCCCAACCCCGCCTTAAAACACCCCTTCTCTTCCTTAGCTAAGCCCCTGACTGGATATTTCGGTTTTTACCAATTGATTCTTGGATCTTTCACCCATGCAAGTGAAGATTCATGGTTTATTGTATTCTTTTTAGTTTTTTTTTGGTAGATGTACATTTTTGAAGTCACCATGCATTTAGAACACTGCTGCACCAGGTATGTATTGACAACAAATTTGTTTTGACTTCATTTGACTCTTCTGTGCTGCTCTCTCCACCATGGTTCGTTTTAGCTGGTGGCTCCGCCTCCAAGGACTAAACAAGCAAAAATTACCTGAGGAAATCTGGTGCCATCTTCTCAGCAAGTTGCACATAAAAAAATATACCAGCTAAAAACGAAATTTTTTTCCTAATGAATCACACTGAAACTCATATGTGCCTAATAATATTGGTTGGCTGATATATTGGCTGGGCCTTAGTTTACATTATTTATTAGTTACTTATGAAAGCTCATTTCATTAATTACTTATGAAAGCTCTTTACTATGAAAGCTCATTTAAAATGTGACAATTAGTTTTCAGCATATTATTATTTGGAACTTGAGTTTTTATAATATGTTTTTTTCTTTGTCAAGAAAGATCCCTTTCCTCAATGCCTTTCCATTTGCATATTATGATAAAATATGAAATGTTGAAAGCTGAAAAAGTGCGATGAGCTACATCCATGCTTTTTAATGTAGTTGTACAAAGAAAAGGTTCAACTCTGAGAATCTTATGTAAAAAAAAATGGAGCTCTTGCCATGAAAATTTTGGAATGTCAAGTTTTGAACAACCAAATATCATAAATCAGGTTTCGTGAAATTTGGTACTACAATGTTTCGGACGAACCACTTGTTATGGTCAATTAAATATGTTGTTAAAATCAAATTTTAAATTAACGTAGACGATTCCCTTGCTGTAACAAACACAGCTGCGTGTCTGCAAATATAATCACAAGGCCTTTTTTCTCCTGCAGCCATCTCACAAGATTGATCTGGGGTTTTGGGGTTCCCTTGATTCAGGGTTAGCTTATCATCTGTGATGTTGGGTGATGGAATGTCATTGGTAATACTGGAATAGCGTCATTGTACTAACTACAGCAGGATTCACATAGGTGAGAATCTGTAAATGATAACCAGTTTCTCTCCTGTGTGCACTCTTCTGTGGTGGTTTGAATTAACAACATAATTTTGTTTCCATTTTGACTTCCATTCATATTATAATCCGTAAAATGAATAAGCCTCTCATGAGAGGTACAGATCACGTTTGCGCAAAACACCTCCTTCTTGAAACCCCATCTCTTCTTTCTCACCTTGCTCTACTTTTCCAAACGGTCTTCACAAAAGGAAGAAGTTCTCCTTCATTTTCAACTGGCCGTCTTATTCCTGTCCTTAAGAAGAACAAAACCTTTAATGAATGTTCATCATACCGGCTAATAACAGTACCTACAACTTTTGGTAAAATTTTTGAAAAGTTGATAAATGTTGTATGCCCCCATTTTTTTGGTAAATTTTTTTGTACTTTTGGTAAAATTTTTGAAAGTTGATAATGCCTGAACTTATTGATAAATGTTGTATGCCCCCATACCAATTTCAATTCCAGAATAGAATAGGATGCCCTCATGCAATGATGACACCGTCATCAGTTTTGATGGATGCTGTAAATCGGGAAAGTCGTTTGTTCTAGGGAACTGTGATGTCAGTCGTGCGTTTGATTCGATAATTCCCTCGCATATCCTAATTGAAATTTACAAACTTGGGTCATTACTTGTCTTATTCGTGCTTCGTATGATATGCAGGGCTGTGAATAAGCACATCGTGCTCATTGTGATAAAAATAAAAGCTAAACTATCCAGTGATCACGCATGATTTCCTATTGTTTCTGATAGTACCAAGGAAGGGACACTTTTTAGCTGACTCAGAAGAAGCATTTAAGCTAGTATAGGTGGTGGATATTGTAACAGATTCTAATCATTTAGGCTTCTTCCCCATCCTCCCCCTATCCTACCCAGACATTCTGTTTAATTTTTAGCAAGCTTATGTGTTTCTAATTGGCCACCAAAAGTTGAAATTTCCACTAAAACAATTTGGCTTTTTCCTTTTTTGGAAAAAAAAAGACTTTCATTTTATAAGAAATTGAAGTGCTCTTAATTTGTGAATAGGTAGTAATATCCTAATCAGAATAAGAATGACTGGTTTTAGATATAGGAAAGAGTAGAGGAGGACAATTTATTATATACTTATAATAATTATAGAGGAGGGTATAATAATTATATACCCTCCTTTAGGTATTTAATAATTATATACCTAAAGAATATACCGTAATAATTATTATATACTTATAAGAATTATGTATAGATATATACTTATTTATATATAAATAATAAATTATTATAATTATAATAATTATAATAATATATAATAATTATTATATACATATAATTAATTATAAAGGAGGGCTATTGATTAATTATATACCTATCCAGGTTTCAAAGAAAGCAGCTCATGCACAAATGAGCTTCTGCAAATGTACAAAATAACAAGAAATTTTTTGTAGTCTCTTGTGTGGGAACTTTTCAAAACTTTTTCCCTTCTGACATTGTGGCTCAAACAGTTTTTTTTTCAATCCTACCTCCCCTCCAAGAATTGAAGTATTGACCAGTTACATTTTCACTACTTATTTTTTTATCACTCTTATTTCTCTTATCACTTATTTATCACTCTTATCACTCTTATAGAAAAAGTAGAACATTGTGGTCTGTTAACTTTTCTGTACTGGTCTTTTTTTACTTTTTTTTTTAATTTATGCTTAGACTGTAGCATTAAAATACTGTTCTCATTTATTGTATTTTAAGTTAAAGCAATGTTATCATGAGTAGCTATTTACTTTATTAGTTACTTTTATTATGCTTTTACTTTTATTATACTTTTATTTTATACTTTTTTATTATACTTTTTACTTTTATTACCTTAAATCGCATTGTTCAGTGAATTAGGTATTATTTTGTTGGTGCATTCTCGAAGCCATGACTTGGATGCCCAATCTTTTTCCACAGCTCCCTTGAAGGCCTCCACACAAGGGGCTGAGAGTGCTTCTTGACTTACGGAGTTCCAGAGCCCCACGACTCTTTTTGGGAAGAAGTTGTTCTGTAGTCTGGTGTTGGCTTGTTTACACCATGTTGTTGGTGTAGTCTTGGTGTTGTCTGGTGTTGTACACCAAGATGGCATCTCCATGCTTCCTTCGATAGGAGAGTGTGGATAAGATAGATAAGATAAAATTTATTCTCCATTAAATACACATACAATATGACATGTCACTATTCCCCCAAAAGCTCATTGCCCTGTAAAGAAGGGGAAGACAAATGAGTTACTTACTCAGAGAAGAAAAACAAAACAAAATTTAAAATGATCACTTACTCACAGACAGAAGAGCAAAAAGGAGAAGAAAAGAAAATATAAATAAAATAAAAACTATAGAAAACAAAATTAAATAGAATAAATAGACTAAATTAATTAAGTAGATTAAATAGACTCCATAATAAATAGATAAAATAGGGATAAAATCCTTTTTAATGAACAGTGTATAGAAATTAACAAAAATACCAGATATTTCGGTCACATATACAGTAACCGTCATCAGTAGTAAAACTAAACTAAACAATTTGAAACAAAAGTTTATATACAAAATCAAATAAAACTACATATTGTTTAATTCTCTAATTCTTTTCAAAGCAAAGGGGGAAGGTAGCCTCTTTGAATCCAAGAAGGTCAAAGAGGCTATCTTCCGCCTTTGCTTTGAAAAGAATTATAGCCTTACGAATATCCAGGAATATAGCAGCCGGAATCAATCCCGAATCTAACGCTGAATGAGTAAAATTCAAAAGGGTCATACAGGCATGTTCAGTGGAGTTCGTCATTCGGAAACCAAATGGGAAAATCATGAAGAAAATTTCTAGATTTTAAGAAAGTAAGGAGACGAGAAAGCATAGCCTTTTCAAATATTTTACTAAATATTGATAAAATAGAAATTGGTCGATAATTTGCCGGATCATTTCTTGGTCCACCTTTATACAAACGATAATCCGAGCACGCTTGAGAACATCCGGAAAAACTCCACATTCAAATGACAGATTAATAAGTTTTGTTAGAGGCAAAACTACTTAAGGAAGAATAGATTTAACTACCTTAGTAGGAATAGAATCTGGCCCAGATGAGGACGAGTTTTTCAAGCAACAACAATTTTGTTAATTTCACTTATTGTTACTGGTTCTAGAAACATAGACTTAACACAAGACGGTTCAAGATAAGATCTAAAGTCTGGCTTAGGCAGAGACAAAGTAACTGTAGAAGCAATATTCTTACCAATATTAGCAAAGAATGCAGTGAATGCCTCTTGAACATCACCCTCACCCTCTTAAGCTCACCCTCTACAGCTTCATCACCAATGACCAGACTCATAGAGAAGAGCTAGATAGAGAACCGGGTTTAAGTACAGAATTTATTACCTTCCAATTTACGAATATCATTGCCATACGCAGCAAAATTATTTAGATAAAAGAGAGATTTGGCTTTCTTACACAAGGAGTTATATATATTCCGGTAGACCTTTAATTGACAGAGACGAATAGTGCTCCCTGAAAGTGTAGCGTATTTTTACGGTCTCGAGAGATTATGTTTCCTTCTCCAGCTTTTGAGAAGTCTGGATGTCATCCATGGGTTTAGAGGAACAATCTTTTTAGACCTGTGATTAGAAGGTGGTACTTTACAAATGCTAAGAATAGCCTCTTTTATGGTTCCATAAAAGGACTCAAATAAACAAGAAAACTCCTTATCATTATCAAACAAGCTCCATGAATTTTCCTCTAGTTTAGACCCCAGAAGAGATAACTCTTTCTCACTAAACTTAATAGAATAGGAATCAAACACTAGAGCCCGGTTACTCTTCCCATGTTTAAAGCTGAACCGAGAATATATTGGAAAATGATCGGAGATATCACTAACTAAAATTGAGTTTTCCTTCAAACTAAGCATAGAGAAAATATTGTCAATCAAAGAAGATGTAGCATTAGTTACTCGTGTGGGGATGAATGTAGATGGTAGAGTTCCTGTGGCAAGCATGGTTGAAAGAAAATCAACTGAAGCCGAAGAGTTTGAATCCATCAAATTTATATTAAAGTCGCCCATTAGGATTAAGTGACACGGACGTTTCAGTATTATGTCAAGTATTTCCTCAAGATTCTGAAGAAAAAGCGGAACCGCACCACTAGAAGAACGATAAGTATCGCCAATGATGAGATAAATACCATTAGATCTAATTTCTATAAATTGGGACTCGAAAATACCTTCAAAATTCCTTGATAAGTCATCCCGCAAGCAATAATGCAAATTATAAGATATATACATGGCAAGACCTCCTTTAGCCATGTTGCAGCGGCTTATATGTTCTATTTTGTAACTGTGGATATCCAATAGCATTTTATTGCCAGAATCCAAAAACGTCTCACATAAACCGACAACATCAGGCTGTCCATCCGAAACAATTTGTCTTAAATTTTCTATTGACAAAGAGAGACCCTGAATGTTAAGCCGAAGTGCAGTCAGAGAAAAATTTCCGTTGATAACTTCATCCCCCCCCCCCAAATCTAAAACATATTTACTATTACAAATAGGGTTTATATTAATCGGATTTCGATTAGCCTGGCCCACAGAATTATTTACGATACTAATTGCATCAAAAGGATTATTTTCCAGTTTGCAAAGGCGACTCTCACGGCTTAAAATATTGACATAAACAGGTTTTACTTGGAGTCCATTTAAGTCACCAGATGAACCAAAAAGAATTCTTTACTTAAACCTATTGCAAAAGAAAAACCTGTCAAAGGAATACAAACAGATAAATAACTAATTGCACACCAGGTATTATTAGAAGAAACCATGAGCACTGAAAGAGAAAAAAAAAAAAAAATAAAAAAAAACAAAAAAATGAAACGAAATGAAAAAGAAATTGTGAAAAAAATATGAAAAGTAATGACCCGAGGAAGGCATTTACAAATCAAGAAAAATATTAACAAGTCCCATATTCATGCAAATAAATTTTTTTTTACGTATACGAGTATCCCACGGAGCTTTGGCTAGAACTTGTCCATGATCAGACTAAACACTTCTTGGGCCAAAAGGTGCTACGAGCAGCGTTTAATAGATCACGACGCTTTTTAGTTGGGTTTTCAGACACAAATACACCTGACTTAGCCAACTTACTTTTTTCTGCAAACACTTTTCGAGCAATATCCAAGTTTGAAAATTTTACCAGGATGGGGGCAATTTTCACATTCACAGTTTGAGTAACAGGCATACGGAATCGATTATCCTTTAAGGGGTCCATTTTTTTTAAATCTTGCAAGCCCATTATTTGTTTTATCACTTCACAAGGCCGTATCCAGGGGGGGGGTTACCCGGTTTGAACCCCCTCTCCCCCCCCCCTGAAACATTTGTTTGACTCGTAAAAACGTAACAAAAATGGACATAAACAAATTTTGTATGCGTTTTTCGAGTTTTTTTTATGTACCCCCCCCCCCCTAAAAAAATAGTGTCTGATACAACAGAAATGTCATTCATTAGGTTGAACTTAGTATTCATTAGTTCGACTTGAGTTACATTTATTATTTCCTTTAAAGTTGATGCTGTTGCAGAAGTTGGAGATGACGGCGCTAGGATGGGTTTTGCTTTAGTTTTTGTGGGTAGTGATAAGCAGGTTTTGCTCAGAGTCTTGAAAATATCAGGGAATAAGGGCTGCTCTTCAAAAGCCTTATTTACACCTTTATCTGTCCTTGTACAAGCTTCTTTAAAGTGGTCTTTCAAGTTGCGAATATATGCTTCAGCTGTATTGTGCTCCGAGTGGGTACCTTAGCAAAATTACTAGATACCTAGCTTGATTTTTCTGGTCTTTTCTGGTTTTAATAACCATAGATGGTCATATGGGGTATCCCTGAAATGAAGCTAGGACAAGATCGAACGGTTTGTATTTTGTCATTTTACTATCTGCAATCGCGAGGGGGGGGGGGCACAAGTCAGGTAACAAACTTCAACAGTAAAATGTTACAGTTTACTACCCCAAACTACTGACGTTTTTAATGTGCGCTTGGTTTTTTTCAGACGAGTTGAACAAATTTCTGCAAGGACTATATCCGATTCAATTGAAAACTTGTTTAGCTCTTCACTCTCTGAACTCTGACAGTGAACTGAATCTGTAGTTCACTTTCTGTAGAACTGAATCTAGGAATTTGTAAGTTCTCCAGGTGGGATAGGTAGTCCAGGCTTTTACAACCCTCTATTGATTTAGTTGCTCGCCTTTGGGCTCTCTCTAGTTTTTTCTTGTCGCCTTTGTTTAATGTGGTTGGCTCACATATATCGAATTCCAGTTTTGCTCAAACAATTCCTTTATATAGCTTTGACATCAGCTCTGGTGACCTACTACAGAATGTTCTTTTTACAATTCCCAGGGTCTGGAGCGGTTTGGTGGTAACTGACTGAGCATGTTGGTCAAACTTCAATTCTTCATTCACAAGTATAACCAGGTCTCTTTCAGCATGGGAGGAATCAATCATCTGCCCAACACCGTCTATTCCACACGTGTGATACTGACCCCTCACATTTTTTCTGCCAAAAGGAATTGTCCTGCATTTCTTAATGTTGAATTCTATTCTCCGGAGTTTTGCCCAATTTTGAGAGTTTGTCTAGGTCAGCTTTTAATAAGGCTCGCTCTTCAGCTCTTTTTGCAGGGCTGATGATTTTTGAATCATAGCATACAGGTTCATTTTATTTTTGACAGATTGTGGGACATTGTTGATGTAGATGTTAAATAATGTTAGATCAAGGATCGTTCCCTGTGGGACTCCACTTTCCACTTCGGACTATCTGAATGAAATGCCTGACCGTTTTCTCCATGTACCTTTACGCTTTGCTTTCTATCTTTCAGGAATGGCATCACCCACTCAACAACCTCCTGACCTACCCCCTAATTTTGCCCGTAGTCAACGATGACATACTTTGTCAAATGCTTTGGGAAACTCTAGAAGAATGAGATCTATTGGGATTCCTCTATCTAGGAGCTCGGCGACAAAATCATACGCATCTATCAGATTTGTATCAATGCATTATCCTTTATCTAAATCCATGCTGACTCTGCGTAATAATATTGTTGGAGTTGAGGTGTCTGACAATGACAGGATTCCTTCCAGAACTTTCCCAACAACGGATGTAATACTAATGGGGTGGTAATTTGTTGGGTCTAATCGGCTGCCACCTTTATGACTAGGGGTGATATTAGCATTCCGTCAGTCCTGTGGCACTATCTTTGTATCCTAGGACTTTTGGAAAAGTGCTGCGAGAGGCAAGGCCAATTCTGCATGAGCCTCCTATTATGTCCGAGGGTGTATTCCGTGAGGCCCTACAGATTTGTTCTGATTCAGGTTTTTCAGTTTAGCCTCAACGTCATCTTTACTGACATTAATTAATAACATTGGTTTATCAACTGCATGTTTAGGTTAATTGGGAAATGGATCACTATCTGGGGTAGTGAAGACTTTTTGGAACTGATTGTTCAGTGTCTCAGATAAGCTTTTAGGGCTGGTAATAGATGTTCCATCAGCAGAAAGCTCAGTTACTGAGCGTCTTCTGGGGTTTTGTAGGGAAGCATGTCTCCAAAATTTCTTGAGATTTGATTTGGAAGCATCTACAATTACTTCTTCATACCCTCTTGTCAGTTTTCTTGGGAGCTGTCGAGCTGCCAGCGACAGTCTAAATCCTGGTTAAGCACAGTCCCCTAGGTATACAAATTCTCTAAGCATGAGACTTTAGAGTTGATCCCCGTATAAGGACTGTCAGTCACCATTAGAAATAAAGTATTTAAGGAGAATAATAGGAGCTGCCCAATTTGCAATTTTTTAGCTATATTCATATGCAAAAGCATGGTGGGAGGGCTGTGGGATAGATAGGATGTAGGTATTTATCGTAATTTGCCTGTGTTAGCATATTTTTATATTTCTTCCACTGCTTTTTGATTGCCTGTTTAATACCATGGGTGAGAATAGGAAGAGTTCTTGGTTTACGGATCCCCGTAATTGTATTATGCTTATCACAAGATGATACAAGAATCTCACTTTACTCCATGATTCAGGAGCATCTGTGTTCTCAGTGAATGACCAATCTTGTCTTGATAATTCTTGCCTAAATTATTTGTAATTTGGTTGTCTTAAATTCTGATCTTTCTTTCTTACGAAACAACCTAAGCCGGTAAGCTATTGCAATATGGTCACTCGCTCCAAACGGCGGTTCAGGCTTGATACTAACAATCGTTTCTGGGTTTTTTACTAATACAAGGTCAAGAACTGTTGGGGTTTGCCCATCTCGATACCTAGTTGGAAAATTAACTGCCTAGTACAATGAGTGATTTTGTAGGCATGCGAGAGATGAGCTAATATGACCAACCTCTTCTTTTAAAGCTTAAGCCTCTATCCATTGCACCTGGGTAGATTAAAGCCTCCGGTTATGATTACGTTTTCATTAATAATGAAAATTCAGCTTAGATTCAGCTTAGCTGACCCTGTTTTAGCTGTAGAATGTTCTCTATTTGTTTCTCTAGAGTTGTATTTAATTTTTTATGCTCCGTCTTTTTTTTTTGTATGATGAGTTTTGAAGTAAATTTTTATTATTAATAAAATGGATTACAAATAACTAGATTTTTGCTTGAGAACCAATGTTTCATATAAATGACAACGGGGAGCACAACACGGATTGGGCTTTCTGTAGCTGGTCAACTGATCCTTTCTGAAAACTGATAATAACCTGATCAACAGAGCTGGTTAGTGCTTTTATTGATCTGACTTGGCAGGGGGCACTAGGGCTTCTATACAGACATCCTATTACAAGTTAATATATTTAGTATCATTATTTTTATTTCATTTTATTGTTATGTTTACTATTAATAGGTTTATTGTTTTTTTAGGTATGTTTTGATTGCACCATGAAAAATCCAACGTGGGCCAGCGTGAACCTTGGAGTCTTCCTTTGTTATAATTGCTCTGCTGTCCATAGAAGCTTGGGTGTCCATATTAGTTTTGTTAGGTCTACTGACTTAGATTCATGGACATGGCCACAAATTAGGAATATGCAAGTGGGTGGAAATGCAACAGCAGTAAGTCTTTTTCTTCATTTTCTTTATCGAAGCAGCATTGCCAAGTTTTTGAGGCATTGATAATTTTAGGGATGACAAACTATTTGAATGGTTAAACAAATTATTTTAAATTTTGATGCATTTTATTTTAGATCCTTCAAATCTTTGAATCTTATTCTCTTCTTATTTAGGCTACCCATTTCTTTTGTTTCGGCTTCACTTGTTCCTTTTCCTTTATTATTTTTCGAAATCGAATTTTATGTAAGGAAAGCATACTTTAGTTCTTTGCAAAATTTCTGCATTACTTTTTTTATTAACAAGTTTGCATATATGGTCCACATGTCGTTTGTGTAAACTCCTGGTCTTGCTATTTTTGACCATTACGCTCGCCCACTGTGAAGGTTTTAGAAACTATACCAAACATCCCAACGTTGAAACAACCATGGGTGCCCATAAGGGGGGCAGGGGGGGGGCGTCTGCCCCTCCCCTTGGCCGAATGATGCTGTCTTTTTTTTTATCTATTTCTATTATATAGCATTAAAAGTTCTAATTAGACGAGGTTTGTCCCCCCCCTGGAATTCAGCTTATGGGCGCCCATGAAACCAACAGTACGACGAAATTCTGATTTTTTCGGTAAATAATCATACTTCAGTTACTCAGTCCAGTTACATTTTTCTCTTCAGTTACTTTATAGTTTGCAATGGGTTTCAGGATCTAGATATACTCAAACCATGGCTCTTCATAGATACAAATTTTAACTATAGATCCCTCTCCCCGATGGATAAAAAAAACACTGAACATGCCAAAACATACAATAAGTGGAAATCAAATGCTAGCCATCCACGTTGTAGACGGTTGTTTTACCATTGGACCAGTCATCAGTAACCGGAAATTAATTAACTATAATATAAGCATGGATTCTTCCATGATTTTTATTCATTATAGAGAGGAGGAGGAGAACCTCCTCCTTGTTACCCTCCAGTCACTTTTGACTAATAATTTCTATCACATCTAAAAATTTCTATCAGATACATTTCGGGAAAATACGAGGTGTGGGGGGGAGAGTGGGGTTTATCCATCCTCCGATGACATTGAATCTTAAAAAGGGCACTAGAACTTCTGATTAACAATCCAATGATCCCCCTCCGAAGTTTATACAATCACCCTTTCTATGTATAACTAGGGCATAACTTACAGGAGGAGGAGCAAAAAATTTTATGTCAACGAAAAGTCATGTTAAAGTTCTATCTGAACCCTGATCCCCATTAAAAGTATAAAGCAATTGAGCATATGAGTAGGAAAAAGTAGGCTATGTTTATTTATCATAAAATCAGAATTACATTGGACTGTTGCTTCCAATGTTGGGACGTTTGTACAGTTTTAAATCTTCACGCAAAGTGGTCAAAAAAGCAAGACTGGGTGGTTACTTTGTTAAAGTGACCGTAGACCACATTTACCACCCTGAATAAGGTGGTGTACCTGTTTCTGGCAGGCTGCTAATTCACTACTATTATACAACTAGTGTTTTTTTTTGTTTTTTTTTACAATCAGCTATGGATAAACTAGCCAAGCATACCTTCTTGGCTGGATTGGCTTTTTGCCACCTTTCTTGACTTCCTGCTCACATATTCAGTGACCGCCATCAGTAATGATACTAAACTGATGCCATGGCCGTCATCAGTAGTGATACTAAACTGATGACGATCACTGCATGTATGACCGAAATATCTAACATTTTTGTGAAAATTTATCACTGCCTATAAAAAGGATTAACCCTCATTTGAACTTTTATTTATCGTCCCGAAAAGGCAGTGTGATCTTCAAAATTATCTGCAAATCAATGAAGTCACAGGAACAAACACTTCTAAATTACTCTTATCATTGCTGAAAAAAGATTTCTAACATTCCACATTATTGCAATTCATAATTGGATAACGATACACTTTGTATATGTAAGTTTTCAAAATTACCAATGCGTCTACTTTACAAGGGTGTACCTTAGTAACCAAACTGAGTTTTTTTTTAAGTTGGAACCATGTTATAGGTACCAACATACTGGCAACTGGTGCAGTATCTTAGTTATTAATAAAAATAACCAAATGGTACACTCAGGGCCGTCACGTTTGGGCAGGGGGACCCCCCCTCCAATGTTTTTGGGCACTCGGTAAAAAAAAAAATGAGTCGGTAAAATTTTGAGCTTGATCGATAAACGCAGCAGTTTTACCGACACCTGCTGTGATTTTACAGATGGTGCTACAACTTTCCATTTGGTTAAACAATCAGCATTAAAATAGTGACATGATATGTACCCAAATCTAAATCTCGGTTGGTAAATGCAGCGGTTTTACCGATTCGTACAGTGATACTACGTATTGTATTCGAAACAGACCTTACGCTAATTATTAACAAAAACAGTCGGTAAAACCCCTTGCACCCCCCCCCCCCCAACATTTTGGCTAGTTACGACACTGGGTGCACTGTATTATAATTTAACCCACTATATGACTAATGTCTTACCCAAATGGTATTACTTAAAAATAAATTATTTTATATGAGTTACAGTAATTATTGTATTTAGATGATCAACTTTCTCAGATGTCCCAAAGATAACAGTTGAATCCTGTTAAGTTACCCTAGTTGTTCAAAAAATTATGTGGTTTTATTCTTTTATAAATAATTTTGAGGATTAAAATGGATAAATTCATGATAAAAATATGAAGAAAGATAGCGCAGAGTACATAATTCCTGATCTGATTTCCATTTTCACCTATTTTTTCTTTGTTTGTTGAATTTGAGACTTTGATTCGTTGATATAAATACCTTTAGTATTCTAATTGAATAACCCTGCTTGTTCTTTCAAGCTTCTTTGTCTTTTATTCTCTCTTTCACTCTCTCTCGCTCTATCTCAGTCTCTTTCTTTATATCACTCTAAATGTCTCTTGTCTTTGAATGATTGCAATTGAATAACCCTGCTTGCCCTTTGAAGCTTCAATGTCTTATTCCTCTCTTTCGCTCTTTCTTTTTCTCTCACTCTCTGAATCTCTATCTCTTTTTTTCTATATGAATCCCTCTTGTCTTTGAGAGATTGCAATTGAATAACCCTCCTTGGCGTGTCAAGTTTCTTTAACTTTCTCGTCTCTATCCATCTTTCACGCATTCACAAAATTCTTAGGGAATTTTGCTTTCTGTTTGACGTTTTTTCTCTTTTCTTGGCTAAACATTTTTCCTATTTTTGGTATTGTTGCTAAGTTTTTATTGCAAAACAAGAAAAAAAGAATTTTTCCAAGCCTCCCAAAATATAACAAAGATTGCTTGGATAATTTTGTGAAGCATAAATCCCGCAAAGCTGTTGTGTAATAACAAAACAACTGTTAGTTCTGGCAATAGATTTATTACCTGATTAGATATCAGATAAAATCTAAAAAGCACCGTTTTGCGTGATCAGGTAAGAGAGCCGCCATGTATCTAGCAAGAATTGTGGAAAAAAAATATTAACAATATTCCTAAAGGTCAATAAAAAGTAAAAAGAGAGAAAGGAAAGGAACTGGTGTGTATAGCAAAAAGAGGGGAACTATTGGGATGCTTTGATCATTTTTTTAGTAGTTTCTTTTGTGACGTTATCTGGATGACCTCATTAACTGGTGTGACAAAATCATGCTGTGACATAATTATGACAGTTTATCTGTCAATCTCCAAAGTCTTTTTTTTTGTCTTGAAGTACAGCAGCATATGAAGGACAAGAATGATACAGGCTGAGGAATAGTACGGGACGGGCGGAAACTAGATTAGCAGTGTTTGTTTGGGACAATGTTTTCTGTGTCTGGGTTTCATACATCATTTTTTGAAAAACGGAGGCACAGTGGAATTCTCCCATACTCAAGCATTTCTTACCTCGCCTATCTAGATGCAGAGAGTTATGGGACTTTAGCGTCTTTACAAATTGTTGCTTGGACCTTTTTTTAAGTGTATTCAGCTTTATTCGACTCTTCCCAGAAATTGCCAGGGTTTTCAAATTTTCCTGTAGATGGAAAATAAAAGAAATATAAATTCTCAAAGACTGAGAAGGGGTGCTCGATTTATTAAACAGCTTAAGGAAGGGAATAGAAGCAGTAGTTTTGTGAACGATTTCTTTTATTCCGCTTTAAATTAGCAGAAGAAATTACGACGCCAAATATTTTCATGGAAAATCCAGAAATTTTTGGAGGGATAAGATTAAGAAAAAGCTTGGTAATTTAAAGAAACTATTGGTATTAACGTGGATTTATCCAAGATGTTGTCGTCTTTGAGCATGCTCATTAATTAACTGTTCATTAATTTTTTTAATAGCATTTTTAGGTCATTGACAAATTTCTGACTGTTGTAAATACATTCTTAGACCACACTGGCTATACATGACAAATGAAACTCAGAGAGGAAAGAAAATAACAAAATGAAAAATAAAATTAACTGCTTGGTAGTTTTCTTTTTAATTGATTCTAACCTGGTTCTTGTTTAGCTTCTGTTTTGTCGTTGAAAAGTAAACTTCGAAAGGTTCGATTTTCGTTGGTTTCTTTTTCTTTTCCTTCTTTTTTGTTGAGCACTATTTGCTTATTTCTTCTTCTTCATGGTTCGCCACTGGCTGACAAAATCCTCGTTTTTTCACCTTTTTTTATTTTATTTTTCATTTTGTTATTTTCTTTCCTCTCTGAGTTTCATTTGTTTCTGACTGTTGGTAAATTTTTTAACTAAGCTGTTAGAAAAGGGCCTAGAAGATTACCTTTGGGTACCTCATTGAAGACAAGGGGAGGATTAGAGTATTGATTTGGATATTTCACTGCTTCTAGTTTATTTAATGAGAAAGTGGCCTGTTTCACTAAGTCAATATTGGATTCAGTGTCAAGTTTCTTAACTGATGCATGTGATTAATAAGGTGCAGCTATGCAGTTTTTTTGTGTATGCTAAGTTTAATTAAAGAACGTGTACAAATAAGCGAAAAATTAGCTAAAATGCGTTGCCGAACGGTTCAATAAGGTGTAGCTTTCCTTTCTAGATGCAGTTGTCTTTTTACAGCAGCAGGTTGTTAGTTTGAATTTTTAGAGCCGAAAAGCTAGTTTTCCTTATTAATTTTTAAGGCTCAGTTTGACAACACTGACAAAAAATACGGTACTTTCCTAAAACTTCCTAATTTTGACACAATCGGTATAAAATCTTAGATATTCGCAGTTTTTTATATGAATAGATAGGTCAAAATTGAGCTGCTCAAATCGCCTGGCACACAACACAACAATGCTGTTTATTGTGTGCCATAAACTCACTAGCTGAAGAGCCTCTTAATTGCCACATAAAAGAAAAAAAAGGCCAATATGGATTTTATTTCGTGAGGACTGGAGAATAATAGTTTACCCCCTTCCCTTCAACAAAAATTATGAAGTTTGTTTACCCACCCCCTAAAAAAAGCTGAAAGTTTCGTACAAGTCTAAAAAATGGAACTAATTAATTTTAAATTTGAGAGCCTCGTGCATGCTTTTGGCCTTTTTTGGTTTAGTTTATTTACTACAAAGCAATTATTTTGTCATCAACCTGGGCTGGTAATTTTCATTATGCTTTTCTCACTAGGGCTGATCATTTTTTTGTTTTTGTTTTCCAGCTGATTATCAGGTCGGCCTTGCAACTGCTAACATCTTAAAGAAAATAGCACTGAAATACAAAAAGTATGGTTTTATTGTTGGGCCTCTAGCTGCTTTTTGTAGTTTTTGGCCCTTTTCCAATATTGAGCTGAGAATTTCCTCGTGAATAAGATCAGTTGTGTCTGGTTTCTCAAAGCAAACATAAAAATAGTATTTTAAAAGTATTTAATTTTGTCAATCATTATTTTTTCACTTTCCTAATTAAGTTTTCTTTTTGAAGCAATCCTTTTTTCGTCAACATAACGTGAATATGACGGATGCCCAACAGAAATATAAAAGTCGAGGTGCTCAATTATACAGAGATAAGCTTGCGTTATGGTCTGGACAAGCTATGAAGATGTATGGAACACAGGTAAGCTTATTTAATTCTTCTGTTGTTTTTACATTCTAATATATATATTCCTTTCAGTAGGCTGTTCATTGCACATGCGTTATTCATATTATATCCTGTCACTACTTGTCGTAAAATTTAAAACCATATTCTGAAATTTGGAATTGATGGTGATAGTAAGGAAATGGGGGATTAATTCGAACAAATCCCTAGTGGCGCTCATCCTCTGCAGGGCTAATTGTAATATCTAGGATAATGATAAAAAACTTTGAGAAGCTATTAAATAATGTTCCTGATATCAGTGGGCTACCATTTCATCCGCATTGTCTTATTGGTTTATCTGTTATGATAAATTATCGTCACTTGTTGACAGGTCTTTGCGGTCTTTAGTGATTTTTAGTAAGAGGTTCAATTTTGGGCAATTGGAAATCGGGTGACAATGCTGATTATTGTTGTTGGTGTCACAACTGTTGTTCGACTGTTCTCAAAGGAAGGTTTTGCAGGATGAGGTAAACCAGGAGAATGAAAACAGTATAATATATATATATAAATATATATATATATATATATATATATATATATATATATATATATATATATATATATATATATATATATATATATATATATATATATATATATATATATATATATATATATATATATATATATATATATATATATATATATATATATATATATATATATATATATATATATATACATATATATATATATATATATATATATATATATATATATATATATATATATAATGAAATTTCTTATTATTTTTTTCTTCGCAATGAATAAACATAATACAGCTCCATCTTATTAACCCGACACATGCTGTTCTAACGCAATGTCGAATTATCAAATTTTTTTGATTGTCGAGGCTATCACTTAAACAATAAAAAATAATTATATAAATTATTAATACTGAACATGGAAATCGTATATTATGATATTTATTTGTGCATACTCATTTTACGTAGGTTACATGTTGGTTAATGTAAATAAAGATCGCTGGAAAATGGAAAAAAATCTTATCTCACAAGTTCCTTTAGACTGAGAACAGTTCCTGAGACCAAGGCTGTCTTCCTGAGACCAGTATAAAAGGGTAGCAGCAGTTGACAAGGCCTCGTCTCACATAGCAGCGGAGAAGTTTGCAGCTTGGTCCTGTTTCCGTTATTTTGCAGCACTCTCTGTGTTTTTCCACCATCTTTCGTTATTGTTTTGCCACGTTTTGTTTCGTTTTCCTTTCATATTTTGCCACCATGTTTTGCCATCATGCGTTTTGTTCATCATCTTTCGTTTTTGTTTTGCCATGTTTTGTTTCGTTCACGTTTCATGTTTTCCCGCCATCTTTAGTTTTTTTTTGCCACGCTTTATTCTGTTTTCGTTTCATATTTTACCACCATCTTTCATTTCTGTTTTACCCTGTTTTGTTTTGCTTTCGTTTCAGGTTTTGCCACCATTTTTTGCCACCATCTTTCGTTTTTTTTTGCCACTTTTTGTTTCGTTTTCGTTTCATATTTTGCCATCATGTGTTTTGTTCATCATCTTTCGTTTTTGTTTTGCCATGTTTTGTTTTGTTTTATGTTTTACCACCATCTTTAGTTTTTGTTTTACCACGTTTTGTTTTGCTTTTGTTTCATATTTTCCCACCATCTTTCGTTTCTGTTTTGCCCTGTTTTGTTTCGTTTTCGTTTCATGTTTTGCCACCATGTGTTTTGTTCATCATCTTCTGCCACCATCGCGTCAATTATTTCTTCATCGCCTAAATCAGCTTTCAAATTTGCCTCAAGTAGCTCGGAAATCAAAGGGATGCTAAAACCCCACCTGGAAGGCTACAAAGGCCCTTGAGAGTGTATCGAACTACCGAACGTGTCGGGTCGGTAAATGTTGGGATGATCAAGATTGGACAAAGTAACAAAAAACAAAAAAGGGTTTCAAAAAACCTTCCTTTTTCTGCCGACCCTATTAAACGTACATCTTTATCCAAAATGTTCATTGGGACTGTGATCCTGTCAGAAAAGTGACATTTCATCCTAAATTCCATCTAAATATACTGAATTTACTGTCTGTGCTTTCTGCTGCAGTTGTATGACTGATTTTCAAAGGATATGGTTTGGGTAGTCAGTCAAATCTCAGACAATACCGCCTTTACTAATAATCGATAAAACCCATATAACAAGCCAACGAAAAAGATTCTAAGATTTGCAATTACTTGTTGATCCAATTAATCAACAATTTTTTCCACTTTTTTCAATCAAAACTACAAACAATGTAAATAGAATTGGGAGCCGGTGTTTACCCCTGTAAAATACCGTCCCTCCCCAGAAAATACCTCCCGCAGATGGTTGGTCTGCAATCACTTTCAAATTATAAAAAAAGGACTAACTCTCAATATCTAATTTAATGAGCACCCTCCGAAGTTTCTGCAACTGTGTGGTGGAGGGGGGATCAGGAAGGGGCAGTCCCACCTCCTATACGGAATAAATTCAGCTTATTTTGGGGTTTAATTTTACTGTTTACTTTCATAATAACAGCGTAAACCAGAAATATTCCCGGAAATCAAGAGGGATTAAATATGAATTTCCCATTTTTGATTCGTTTTTTAATGTTTTTGTGCCCCCTCCCAAACAAAAATCCTGGCTACAGCCCTGGGGATTATGTATCAAATTCTACCTCACCCTCCCCTCGTCTCTCCTTTAGAACTAAATCTGCATTTGTCTGTGAGGGAGGGAGGGAGATACCTCCCAGCTCTCATTGTTTCTTGAAGTAAATACATAATTAGTTCTCAAGAGGAAACCGGGGGAGAGTGGAGATGAAAATTGATGTATAATCCCCAGGGCCGTAACCAGGACTTTGTTGGGGGAGTATTTTCTTCGGGGGGGGGGGGGGGAGAAGGCACAAAAAACATACACTTTAAAAAGTGCATCAAAATGTATAATTGATATTTATTCCCTCGTGATTTCTGGGGATATTTCTGGTCTACACTGTTATTATGAAAGTAAAGAGTAACATTAATGTGAAGGATGTAAGGAAAGGGACTGTCCCTGCCTCATCCCTACCTCATGGTCTCAGAAACTTCGAAGGATGCTCATTACATCAGAAACTGAGAGTTCTAGTCCTTTTTTTATAATTCAAAAGTGATTGGAGACCAACCAGCCGTGGGGGGGGGGGACGCCTAGACCTAATATAATCATTATCAAGATAATAGCCTCACTGTACGGAACATAACAAAATGTAACCGCAAAGACACTTAATCATGAATTATATGTGTATAAAATGAGGTGCGCAGGAACGGAAAACAAATCTATAAATTCAACAAAATGAAAAGGAAAAATAATAAAAACCCAGGGAATTTTCTTATGAAAATACACTATTTTCTTGTTAGTACAGAAGACCGACAATTACGAGCAGACGGTGGAAGTGCATTCTAGATAATGGGTACACGCAATTAAAGGTCTAATACATAGGGAATTAAGCCTTATAGGTCTAACGTAGGGAATAAAACCCACCCGAGTTGCTTATAAGTTTTAGATGATGATTGGAAGCAAATAAAGGGGTGCATTTAAGGTCCTGGGGAAGGTCCCAATGGAAATGTCGGACCATAAAAGACTCAAAGGTGATTTAAGATCAAGCGGCTGTTTAGTCATCGAAAAGTGATCGATATTAAGTATTCTTTGATATCAAAATTGATATCAAGCCTTCATCGATATCGGTAAATTTCTATAATAAGATTTCTTGTTTTATTATAAATCATTGAAAGTGGCTTTAGTAACCAAGAAAATGTTGCCGTTCTGTTAATTCGATTTGAAAACGGAATGGAAGAGGTTTCTCAGGATTCAACCATTTGAATAATATTATATATTATTCAAACTTTCTTTAAATATCTAACCCTCTAAAACTTTTGATTTTATGAAATGTATGATGAACTCAAAAGTTCGATTGAGTTATTCAAGAAAAATATATATGAATATTTTGTCTTTTTGCTGACCAGTAAAAGTACATGGCAGATAGATCTCTGATTAAAGTAGACGTTTAAGGATCCCTTGATAAAATAAAGAAATTTGAGTTGGAAGCATCTAGGGTAAGATAATGCATCAAACAAGAGTATCCTCCTGCAAGGTTAAGAGGTGCAGCTCATCATAGGCAGCCCAATAGTGCTACCTATGTAAAGAACGATGTGGGCGCAATGTATTATTTATTTTTAGTTTTGTGTTTTTTTTTAGACCAGGACATTTCGTATAGAGTTGTCGTAGAAACTTCGAAAGGGGCTCATTCGATTGAAAATTGAAAGGGCTAGTACATAACAGTATCCTTTCACACATATCTGCGAAATTTGAAGAGACCTGAGAGTCCATTCTCCTAGAAGGTCTAGAGGTGCTATCATCATAGGCAGCACAAATTAATTATAATCAATATATTTTAATCAGATATTTCAATTATTACACGAGAGACGTGAGAAACTGGAGAAATATTTATTATGTTAACAAATAACAAGACTTTGGCAACAAAAAACGAACAGAAATTAATATAAAAAAAATTCCGAAAAAGAAATTTTTCGCACAAAAGTAAAGAGCCATTAAACTTAAGACAGGCAGGAAAAAATTCCTGTAATAATTCAAACTCAAAACGATGTCAGGACGAACTCAAAAGGATGTCATAAAAAAAGATTTAGGGGAAATAGGAACTTCTTGGGTAGCTGTGTTGGCCTCAGCCGGCTGAGTACTGTAGTGAATTGATAGTAGTAGTAGTAGTAGTATATTATTCTTTATCGATAAATAAAAGTTCAAATAGGGATAAAATCCTTTTAATAGACAGTGATGATGATAACAGTGAGAGAAATTCACAAAAATACCAGATATTTCGGTCACATATGCAGTGACCGTCATCAGTAGTAATAATAGACTAGGACAATTTAAAACAATAGTTTATATACAAAATCAAATAAAACTACATATTGTTTAATTCTCTAATTCTTTTCAAAGCAAAGGTGGAAGCTAGCCTCTTTGACCTCCTTGGATTCGGTTCATTAGCGTTCGATGATTAACACTTGGACAGAGGTCAACTACATTGGGTGAATTGAACTTTACTCTGTCAGATTTTAATAAATTATCGTAGATAGAATTTAGCCCAAATTCATGTATGTCCCGATTCAAAGGAATATTCTTGAATAAGACTTTCTTTATTTCAAGAGTTTCACGAAAATTTTGCTTTAAACCCCGATCCCTAGAAATCAAAGAGACATTATCGAACAAAATAAATTGCTCTGGAAAATTGAAAATATGTTCTGAAAGGGCTGAAATAAAATCTTCAGACTTAGAATCCTGCTTTAAAGCCGAAGAAATAGAATCTTTATGCTGTAACAATCTCATTTCCAAATTCTGGCTAATGCGTCCCACATATGAGCTTCCGCAAGTAAATGGGATCTGATAGATCCCACTTTGTAGCCCCAATGAAGTTAGATCCTTCCCAGAATTTAGAAAACTACCCTAAGTATTATTACTCTTTAAAGCTACCTTTAGACCATTACTCTGTAAATTTTTTTTTTATTTTTCACTTAGCCCGGGTACATATGGTAAGGAACAAAAAACATCCTTCTCCCGGGTTGTTTCCAAGACTTTCTTAGAAATCTCTAGAAACCTTTTTCTTCTTTTTGAAAAAGTCTGGTTAATTAACCACTATGGATACATATTGCTTATTAGTATTTTTCTTACAAAGGACAACTCCCCCTCAATAAATTTGGGAGAGAAAATACTAAAGATCCGGTCAGTTAAAGAAATGATCAAGCCAATTTTTACTTTGCGAGCGTGACCGGAACCATGAGACAAAAATCTATTGCTAATTGTCGGTTTTCTGTTAATTTTAAAATCCAGACTATTTTCGTTTTTTAAAAGAAGAACATTAAGAAAAGGAAGTCTCCCATTCTCTTATAATTCAACAGTAAACTTTAAATCCCCCTCCCCCCAAACAGTTAAGATGTTCCAAAAACCTTTTAAACTCCTCCCCATAATTCCATACTGAAATTATGTCATCCATATACCGGCCCCAAAAATATGTTTTAAAAAATATGAACCTAACGCAATTGTTTCAATATTCTCCACAAAAATATTAGCTAATAAAGGAGATAAAGGGGCACCCATAGGTAAACCATTTATTTGTCCAAATATTAAAAGGATTTGTCTATTAAAAGGATTTATCCCTATTTGAGGTTTTATTTATCGTCATGGAGTGTGGTATCCCAAATTATCTACATTCTTTATGCTTTGTTTTGTTGTTATTCACCTTCAGTATTTTTTCTTTAATTATTTTCTCGTTGATTATTTTATTATTCTCTCTTTTTGTTTACTTATACTATTTAATTTTGATTTGTTTTTACTTACAGATAATTCAAAGATTTTAAAACAGCTATTCTCTTTGCTTTTAGCTTCATATTGAGAATTTCAACTCTAGCCTGTCAACTTTACATCGAGAAAAGGAAACCGAAGAAATTGAAGAGGAATCAAAAGAATCTGTAACTGTTCCTCCAAGCTCTCAGGTAGATTGATAATTCTGAATCTTTTGCAAAAATTTTTACTCGTATTCTAGGCGAAAGTTTTACTAAGGGACGGTGTTGGCGATACGAATTAGAAATCAGGGTAAGGTCTGCCAAAAATTGCATAAAAATAACATAATCACTTAAAAGCAACATGAAAATCAGAATTTTTGGATCCAAAAGTCATCTCATCTGGCATGTATAAAACTTCGACGTAGAATTTGTTGTGGTTTATGCCAAGTCTCTACAAATTTGAGCCAATTATAAGGATTTTTGGACGACAATACAAAACGGCCAAAACGGGCAAATCGTTTGGCTAAATTGGTCGGTTTGTTTGTATAACCCAACTGCCGTAGGAGTAAGCGGAGTAGCTTGTGGACCGGAATAGCGTCCTCTAAACAAAATAACAGTTGCTTGGTTGTAGTGATTGTACTAAGTAACTAGCTTACTCTTGCTTAGCTAGTTTTTTTCTGTAAAAAGTCAGGTTTAAAGTTTAAATAGATGGCTAAATAAAAAAGTAATTAAAATATAAGCATGATAGGTACATGGTAAGCGTGCGTAGCTGTGTTTTCCTCAGGCGGCTTGGTGCTGAGGTGATTTGTTAGTAGTAGTAGTTTGATAGGTGTATTAAACCAATAAGTAAATAAGTTCAAATTTAAGTTTATTAAAATTAATTTTAAGTTTAGAGAGTTTTTTGTGGGTTGTGCAAAGTTTCTATAAATTTGAGCCAGCTGAGGTTTTTGGGACGATACAAGCCAAAACGGTCAAGTCTTTCGGCTAAACTGGTCGATTTGATTGTCCTGCCCAAATGCCGTAGGAGTAAGCGGAGTAAATTGTGGAGCGCAGTAGCGCCCTCTAAACAAAATTATAGTGGCTCGGTTCTAGTGATTGTACTAATTAACCTTACTCTTGATGAGCAAGTTTCTTTCGTAAAAATCATGATTAAATAGATGGCTAAATAAAGAAGTAAATAACAAATAAGCAGGATAGGTGCATGATGAGCGTGCTTAATTGTGTTGGCCTCAGGTGGCCTGGTGCTGCGATGAGTTGTTAGTAGTAGTAGTTTGATAAGTGTATTAAATTAATAAGTAGATGAGTTTAATTTTAAGTTTAGAGAGCTTGTTGCAGTTTTTGCAAAGTTTCTATAAATTGGGTTAACTATTAGGATTTTTGGACGACAATACAAAACGGCCAAAATGGTCAAATCTTTTGGCCAAATTGGTCGATTTGTTTCTCTAGCTAAGTTCGTAGGAGTAAATTGTGGAGCGCAGTAGCGCCCTCTAAACAAAATTATAGTAGCTCGGTTGTAGTGATTGTACTAATTAACCTTACTGTTGATGAGCAAGTTTCTTCTGTAAAAATCATGTTTAATTAGATGGCTAAATGCAAAAGTAAATAATAAATAAACATAATAGGTGTATGAAAATTATAAATAAATAAGTTGAAAGCTAATGTAAATAAGTGAGTAGAGAGCAAAGTATCATTTTGCTTTTTTCTATGATTACTATGTATTAACATATATTAAATTATATATAATATTTATATATATTAATTAAAAAAAACCTTCCTAAATAAATTTTAAAAACAACACTAAAAACTCATACTAAAACTTAAGATGAGCAGAAATAAAGTCCTATAATAATTCAAACGACCATAAATTTCGATCAAAGAATAAATGAAAACCAAAAGGGAGAGAAATTAAAATAAATAATTGCTTCAAACATAAATACAATAGATACTGATGTAGATGAATAATTAAATTCTAAGACGGGTAGAAATTAAAATGAATACTCGAGTCAAAAACGAGCAGAAATTACTGGAAATAAAAATTTGTCTACTGCCTAATTTTTTGATACATTAACAAAAACCGAAATAAATTTCTAAAATGATCAAGAAAACTGGGAGGAACTAATGAAAATAAACTGAATGTTAACATTCAAAATAGTAAAATATAATGTTACTAGTTCCAGGAAATCTCAGCAACTCAAGGTTTTTTTTTTTTTAGTGCTATTATTTCCAAAAAAATGTTTTAAGCATGTTTGGTTTTCAGCACAGGGCAAATGACGAAATAGAATTTAGAAGTTTCATGGGTAGGATGAGGGGGGCGGTAGCTAAACTATTGTTCATAGTAATGTCTATTTGTTTTAAGCTTGACTTCAGACTTAAATAAATCTAAATTAAATTATTCAGCTTAGTTTCTACCTGCATTTGGATCTATTTATTTATCTATTAGTATCTGTAATCTAAACAAAATCTCAAAATTTGGGTCGAATGTCTTTGGAAGATAGGTGCCGTACGGAAAAGAAGGGCAGGGGTAGGGGATGGTTATCCTTATGGTAATTTTTTACTCTTAAAAGGACACTAGAACTTTCAATTTCCATTCGGATGAGCTCCATCCATAGCTTCTAGGACCCCGTGTATGTGAAGTGGATCTGAGAAAAAAAAAACATTGAAGGCTTATGGCTTTTTACTTGAGGCAACACTAGAGTGGTGGCTCTGATGTTCGTTAGAAGTACCAATTGGAAGAGACGGTGATACAATATAGCTTAGAAAACTAACGTTTATATTTATTTTCGACTTTAAGTCTTTTTTTTCCATTGACTCGCACTATTTGGTGCCACTCGTCCTTAATTTTTTGAGGTATCTTCTTTCATGAAGTTGTTTATGTAACTCTTATATGAATTTTTATCTTCCCCCAGACTAGAAGGTACGATTTGTTGAGCTTTTCCATTACTTTAGGGGATGACATTTCGGACGAGAGCCGTATACTTGGACATTGAAGACTGCATTTAGGAGGTGAATACTTTCTGTGCACTGGATTTATCCTAGCCATCAAAGTTATTGCAGTTTTATTCTGTTAAGGAGGGTTTATTAGACTTTGAAGAAGCTCCATGTTGGAGGTTGTGTCATTGAACCTGATACCGCCAATGTGTAGCAGTGATTTTGTTTTGAAGTCGTCGAGGCGGTACGGCACTGATTATTTGCTTTCAAAGTCCAAGATTCACTGGCATATATGGTAACAAGGACGATAAGTGAGCTGAACGGTCTTGACAATGTTGACATCTTCTTGTTCTTCCGAGTGAGAGCTTTAAAACTTGACTTTGTAACTGCCATCTTTTTCATAATGCCTTGGGAGTGGTTATGGTCGGTAAGTATGCTGCTAAGGTTGCTAAATGCTGTGACCCACTCAGCATTGTCTCTTTCAAACTGGAGGCAGAGTTTTACCTTGGAATTTGGCTGACATCAAAGGGACATGGATTCGTTTTTGAAGTGCTGATGGTCATCCCAAAGAGGTTGATGATTGAGAGATTGATGGTATCAGCACGGAGACTGAAGATCTTGAGTGGTTCGGTTATTTGATCATATCATAAGTATAGGTGATTTTGTTTATAGCCTACGTGGCACCCGACAGCACCAGACTCCGCCTACGAGGGCACCAGGCGAGTTAAGGGATTGAATTAGTAAGAGGTTGCGGAAAATACTGTGCAGGGTTGTACTTTGGTTTTTCTTGTTCTTTTTTCCTTCTTTGTGGTGCTAAAGATCCTACTGAAAACAAAATCATGTAATTTGACACCAAAAATAAATAAAATTACTGATGATAAATAAAAGTTCAAATAGGGATAAAATCCTTTTAATAGACAGTGTTTCACAAACAGTGATACATAATTCACAAAAAATACCAGATATTTCGGTCACATATGCAGTGACCGTCATTAGTAGTAAAGCTGAAATATCTGGTATTTTTTGTGAATTTCTATCACTTTTTGTGAAACACTGTCTATTAAAAGGATTTTATCCCTATTTCAACTTTTATTTATCGTCATGGAAAGGCACTGTGATGTCCGAAATTATCTACGTCAAAATTACTGATTGACTTAAATTCAGTATTTAAAAATTGATTAAACCTATTCTACTTCTGAATGGCTCATAAAATGTCTTCTCTTCTTTTCAGGTGAACACGAACGATTCCCTGCCTCCACTAGTTAGTCTAAAAAATGGAAATGAGAAGCCAAAACAGGAAGAAACATTACCAGATTTCAGCATCGAAGGTCTTCTCACTGGTTGTGATGCAGCTATGCCTACCACAAAAACAACATATATAGGCCAGAAAAAGCCAGCTGCCAAAAAATCTGGTCTAGGTGCAAAGAAGGGATTAGGCGCAACCCGGATGAAACATTCGGTAAATCAGTTCGGTATTTTGTGCCTCGTCATGCCAGCAAACAGGGATACGAGGACGAATTCCTCGCACAATTTTTTCAACTTAAAAATGAAATGATAGCAAGGTTATATTTTGTTTTAACAAAGGAAAGATTAAATGAAAAGCCCTATATTTTCGGGAAGCGCTATGGACGCTTTTGTTCAGAAAAAAAAAATCTTTAACTTGTCAAAAAATAATGCTGTAGAATCACGATAGGCTGAAATAGAAATGATTCTAAACTCACCGCTGAACATAAACAACGTGCTGTTACGACTAGCAAATATAAAAAATTTTGCTTAAAAATTAGCAGAATAAAAACTGGAAAGTAAAAATAAATTTGAAAGATTAAAAGCATTGTTTACTTAAAAAAAGGACTTTGTGCAAGTATCGTAAATAAAAAAAGGAATATCAAGTTTTACATAGTCAAGTTCTTCAGAAAGCTTATTTGAATAAAAAGGAAACTTAGTATTTGCATATTTTCTTTGTTTTTTATCTTGGTGAACATGTTCATATATATATATATATATATATATATATATATATATATATATATATATATATATATATATATATATATATATATATATATATATATATATTCTCGGTCAGTAATTTTACTAACCTTATACAATGCATGCCTCCTCTTGATGCTAGTCAAAAGACTGGGGGATATCCCTGGCTTTTCTGCACTTGTTTCATTTTTTTTCTTTATAGTTATATTAATACACACTTTATTGATCAAATTTGTGACTTTTTCATACCACAGTGCAAACATAACACTAAGCCACCTTAGGTCAAGACCCTTGCTCCTCCTCTGCCAAGTTCATTCAAAAGTCCAACCGTTTAATTCTCCAATAATTTATTAATTTCCGTCAAGTTCTTTTTATGACCTATTCCAAACCTATTCGGGGATGTCATGTTTTTCATTTGGCCCCAGATGAATGGCTAAAAAATACAATCAGGTTCTTTTTATGACCTATTCCAACCCTTTTCGGGGATCAATTGCTTTACATTCGGCCCAAGAAGAATGGCTAAAAGACAATATTTAGTAATCTATCACCCTTCATCCATAATACCTGGCCTACTCGTCTTAACATTTCTTTCATTATTTCCCTGGAAAGGGGGATCGAACCTGATAGCAAAATAATCGTCTTGCTTTGTAATATTAAACTGTAAGACGAGAAAATAAGATACCAAAAACTTGCGCAAGGAATATGAACCTTAAATGAGGAAGTATGCTCTTTAACTCGCCGCACTTTTTTACGCTCTCATTTTTATTTTTAACTTTTAAATTTTTTTGAATTTCTCGCTCAGAATCTATTAACAATCTCTTCCACAACATTTTGAGAATTTCACTAACAATTTTCTGTGGGTTTGTGAGAACTTAATTTTTTGTAAAATTATTAGAACAATTTTTAAATGGGATAATGTAAATAATCTGGGGAGTCTATAAAGTCTGGAGATTTAATCTGTGGATGATCAGAAATTCAAAAAATCGAATTAAAAATAAGTAAAAACAGGAGTCTTAAAAACTAAAATGCTTTTGATAAAAAGAGGGATTTTTTGGGCTACATTACATAAAACCCTTGCCTATTTCTGAGGAGTTTTTAAAAATTAGTTTGTTAGCTCTGCAACCCTTCAAAATTTTTTCCTCATTTTCTTAGGTCAAGAATGTAAACCCAGAGTTTATAATTTGAGAGTCCAAATAACAATTGGATTGTATGACTTAAGTTAAATCAGGGTCTCCCAATCAGGTCGTCACTTGAAATAGTGATGGAGTTCTTACAGCAATTCTTGTCTTATTCTAAGGTAACTTATTCCTGGTACAGGGGGGGGGGCGCGGGCCCCCCAAGATTTTTCTGGCGTCCTCATTTGTTTTTTCTCTTTTTTTACCCTATTTTTTATAAACTAGTCAATTTCGTTAATTATTGGTGCCCTTGTCATATTCTCCCCCCCCCCTAAGATTTTGATCCGCCTTTTCCCTCGCATCTTGTAGCATATACCTTTGGAGGTATGCCTTCGAATGTCTTCGAAGGTTTCTGGTTTGAATTTCGCCTTTTTAAAGTCATATCTAAACCGTTTTTATTCACTATAAACAGAAGAAATGAAGCAGTGCGCTTGTCAGTTGATTTCGGTCCTAAAAAAGTTCGGTTTGGGGAAATTCTTAGAAAGCTCTTATTTTTTTTTTACGATTTTTTTTAATGCAATATCAGCAACAATTTGATAATTTCAGCATTATTCCATTTTCGCTGATCATAATTTATTTAGCTTGTTCTTTTGAAGAAAGCATATCTTTGTTTTTAGGTCGATTTTGATGAACTTGAAAAGCGGTTAGAAAGGCCTCAAACATCTCCTATAGTGCCATCTACTTCAGATCAAGACGAGAAGAAGATGGCGTCGTTAAGACTAGCTTATGAAGATTTAACAGTTCAGCCTATGAAAGAATCTGAAAAGCTGAAAAATACTGACTCCAAAAAGACAGAGCAGATTGAAAGGCTAGGCATGGGAATGGCGGGTGGATTTCAACGGTCGTAAGTTTTTTTTTATCATTATTAACTGTAATTACAGACGCAATGGACTCTGACAGAATTTTTTAAGATTTATTTTCCTTGTGTATGTTTTGGGTAGTGTTGCAGAGTTGCTGCTTTAATACTTCAACTTAAACCGAAAATTTTGATTTTATTTGATAGGTGAGATTAAGCTTATCCATACATCGAACTAGGTTTTTGAAATTTGCTTTGCATTTTTTTTTTTTTTTTTCTTTCTCGAGAAGGTATAAAAAACCTGTGAAAATAGGGAAATTATCCTATTTTTTAAGTAACTTTTCTTATTTCTAAATTCATGGTGCCTGGTATGATTAAATATCTGGTTTACCTCTAGTTTTTTATAGAGGTTCTAAATGATTGTTGAACCTTCTTTTGTAAGAGCCGGCGTAGAAACTCTTAGGGATAAATTCTCCGGGAAGGTCAGTCCAAATCGAAGGGTCACTTTGAATGAAGCTGTTCTTCAAACACTCTGTTTTCGGCTGGCCAACCTCAATGTAATTGGACCGAGCTGTATGCCATCGTTTCTGCCTTGTTGGCAGAAACGAAAATGAGGCAGAAAAGGAAAATGGGAGGGAGGATACGAGAGAGCTCTATAGAAGGAGGTAAATTTGTTTCTTGTAGAAAACAGACAACTTTGGATCATCATCTAAGAAAAAGCTCATTATCTAAAGAAGTAGTATTTTAAAAATAACCTTAATCACGAATACATTGTGATAGTAACAAAACTTACGTTATATAATTTAATATGTAAATAAATAATATGTATGTCGATATATAGTACATGTGTACATAATATGTCTAAAATATATATTATAATATGTTTTTGTTGTTGGATGTAAAATAATAACAATATACATTTTATTGATTTCAAACTAATAAACTGCTCTCAAGTCATAAATTAATCAATTAAAAACTTAATGAGCCAAATTGAATATGTATGCTATGTTCTTAGTATGCTTTTAATCCCCTAGAATTGGGGATTAAAAAAATACAGACATATACTGACTAGTTCACGATTACGTAGTACATTTAAATGAGCCCCTGCTTACCCAACAAAAAATGTGTATGGCGAGAATTTCTAAGGAATACTACTATTACTACTCACTGCAGCACCAAGCAACCGGAGGTGAACACAGCTACGCACGTTCATCCTTCACCCAGATCTATTCAAAGCCTCCCTCTTTAGACCTACCCAAGAAGTTCCCATCTTCCTTAAATCTTTCCTCGCGACGTCCTCCCACCTCATTCGGGGACAATCTGTTTTCGTTTGGCCCTAGACGGTTGTCCAACAAGGACAATCTTGGACAATTTGTCATCCATCCGCAGAACGTGACATAGCCATCTCAATCCTTCTCTCATTATAGCCCTAGAAAATGGGATTGGCACACATTTTTCGTACAGCTTACTGTTTGAGACACGGTCACTCAGTCGGGTACTCATAGCAATCCGTAGGAAATTTCTCTGGGAAAACATCAAGCCTCGGGCAAAAAAAAATATGTCCCCTTTTTTCTGGAGTGCCCACGTTTCAGAACCATACTTGACCACTGTCATCACTACTTACTTAATACCTAAGTCCCATACATCCTCATGGGACGTCTTGGGGCCACTCCTTCCAGAATCTTATGAGCTAGGGCTGGATATGCTGTTCTGTCAAGTGCAGTTTGGGATAGTTTGGCAATGCGTTGTCGGTCAAAGTTTTCGATCCACCTTTTGCGCGGTCTTCCCCGTGGTGGAAGTCCTTCAGTTTTCCCTTCAAGTGTGATCTTGGGCAGGGGTTCGGGATTCATTCACTTTACATGGACGAACCAGCGCAGCTGCTGTTTTTGGATTTTGTTCAGGATAGTGTCTTGCGACTTCAGCCTTCTTCGGACTGGCATCACTGTAGCTTCCGATATTCCAAGTATGGTGCGCAGACTTATCTTTCTGTTCTTCCAAAGTTTTTTCAACTATGAAAAACACCCTGGCCTTGGCTATTCTATTTTCATCATCTTGACAGCACCCATTGTCGTTACTAATAACCTAGGCAAGTGAAGCTTTCCACTTGATCCATCTTCTCCTTACCCAACATCACCTCTTCGCCATCAGTTGTTCCTAGTTTGGCGTCTTAGTTTTCTTATGATTAATTTTCAAATTTATTCTTGTACTGTGAACTCGCAAAGCCTAAAAAAAATAAGGATAGGACCTTTGCTAAAGCTCTTTATCAGCTGAATCAAATGCCTGTTCATAGTCTTAAAACTGAGGACTAAAAGTGTTCGATGACTCAGGCGCTTCTCAATTATTAATCTAAGAGTGAAATTGTGGTCGATGCATCCTCTCCCCTTCCTAAAACCCAGCTGTTCTTCTCTCAAAACTTTACAGCATCTCTAAGTCTAAAAAGTATCATCGTACTAAGTAATATGCTTCCTACAGAAACCAAGCTGATGCTTCTATAATTACCACACAACTCAAATCACCTTTTTTATAGAGGAGTTTAATTAGTTTTGTTAAAATTGCTAGGTACTTCCCCTTTTTCAAAAATTGTATCCATATTCTTCAGTAGTTTATCTTTAACTTCATAACTACTATATATATATATATATATATATATATATATATATATATATATATATATATATATATATATATATATATATATATATATATATATATATATATATATATATATATATATATATATATATATATATATATATATATATATACTCATTTGCCACACTATCTAAGTAAGTTAGATCATCCTCTAAGAGAGGGATCTCCTGGGGGAGGGTTGCCCCCCCCCTAACTATTTTGGCGTTCGGTAAAGGCGAAACTTTCGGCAGAAATTTTGCAAAATCGGTTGAAATTTAGCAAAATTCTTGATTTCTGCAGAAAATTCGGCATAAATCAGGTTGCGATTTGGTAAAATTTACGAAGATCGCCCCCTAATGAAATGAGCCTCGGGACGCTCCTGCTCACCTAGGCTATATATTATGATTGATAATTTACTTACTAGGTTTAATATCATTTTACGTTCTATTTGCTTATTAGATTTCAATTGTAATAAGGTTGGGGTATGGGATATAAATTTGGATGGGAAAATCCTGTATGAACTTGGGTGGAACATCCTTTTGTTTCTGTACTCAAATGTTTGTCATGCTAAAACTTATCAGCAAATACAAATACTACTTGTGAAATGCTGAAATTTAGTCTTAATCCTCCTAATAAAATGAACGAAAAAGGGCAAGTAAAGAAAATCAAAGATAGAAAAGATCCCTATTAAGAAACGATAACATTTTGGTTTGGAAGGTAGCTAAAGCTCGTACAATATTATTTTTAACTATTCATCTAAACGTTTGTTATTTTATATATTTATTCAAGGTCTGTAAGCCATTCTGCATTTTCTAATATGCAAGTTATAGAGCAAGAAGGATCCAGAGAGAAGCTGGCAACCCTGCCTGGGTCCTCCCGTACTGACATCTTTGAAGATTATAGCGATGATTTTGTCCTCGTTGGAACAACCTCTTCTTCTAAGTATGTTCCTCTCTTGTTTGTAGTTGAGGTTACTGCAACTACTAATAACTCGTTACAGCATCAAGCCGCTTGGGATCACACCGTTGTGTGAAGCGCTTCGCAATCCTAACCCGTTCAAAGCTGAATTCTTTACTGCTTCTTATGAAACTTCATAGTCCTTTAAGTCCTTTAACCTCTTCCCACCTCTCTTCCCAAAGAAATAGTATCTACAGTTGCTTAAGTGAAGAATAAACCTCTTCAACTTTTCCAGCTTTCTAAAGAAATAGTTTGATATGATTAAAAAAAAACAAAAAAACTTCCAAATGTGGTAAAGAAAAATAATTTTCGGTTGCGCTAAGATATTTTAACTGTCAATTTATGTAAGTAAAACTTACTGATTCTATATTAACTCATTAAGATTATCTCATATTGCATCCCTTTATATTTAGAGCAGGTAAAGAATTGTTTCCCATCTCTGAGTGTCATTCAGATATTTATTGAAATATAATTTCAGGTCTATAAGCAGAGTAAAGTGGCCGTGAATAATGTGAATCTAAGACTATTCGACTGTGAGATTACGGCCTTACTTGGCCACAATGGACTGTCAGAATTCGGACTTAATATTTTGTTCCACTTGTTTTTAAGTGTTCTCCAAATAGTAAACTTTTCACATGCGACAGGGTTTCATTTTTGGGGTGGTCCAACTACTGGAAAGGTCTTATTGGCCCTTATATGGCCCAAGTATGAATACAATTTTCTGTGTTGGATCTATTCTGCTGGATATTCACATATAGATGGTTGAAAAAGCTGAAAATAATCAGTAATCAGTCCATTTGGTCATCAGTTGACCAAAAACGCTATATTTTATTTTTCAAAAAGACTATCACAAGATCTGATAGTGTCGGCCTTGGTCTATACGCCGCTTAAAAAAATCTGAAAAAAAAAATTAACAGCATTTACATTTTTGCCTCTACTTTTTCTTCTGTTTTCCCTTTCTTATGACCTCTTCCTACTCCATCTGGAGATTACATTTTGCCCCAGATGGTTGTTCAAAAGGGACGTCCGAGATCTTCCTCAGAATATCATCCTTCGTTTGTAAAATGTTATATTTTATTTTTCGAAAAGACTTACACAAATTCTGAGAGATTCGAATTCGGTTTATACGCCAACGTAAAAATGTGGGGGAAAAAAATTGATAGCATTCACACTTTTGCTTGTCTCTTCTTTTTCTTCTGTTTCCCTTCTCTTATTCCTGTTCTTTTTATTTTTATTTTCTCTTTTTTTCTTATCTCTCTTTTTTTTACTTTATTGTTAGCCTGGTCAGACTATAAAATAACTCATTTCAGCTAGAATATTTTTAGGGGCAGTATATAAGAATAAATACATGTAATTACCTTACTGAACATTGATGTCCATTAGGAATATATTCGTATTTGTTCAATAGCGTGAACATTTTGCTTGTATCAATGTAAGATGTTTTTAATACACATGAAAAAAACAGAGAAATAAAAACAGAACTTAAAAAGACTTAAAAAGCCAAGCAATAAACAAGATAATAATCCAAAAATCAAAATTATCATCGAAAATAAAATAATTCAAATACACAATAGTAATTAGATTCACCACTAAAAGGAAAAATCTGAAAAAGAAAAAAGACGAAAAAGCAAAAAATAATTGTTGTACTACCTAGTTTCGTAGGCAAGAATATCGCTTATTTATTCGTTTTATATTTTGATTTTCATTAATATTTTGGGTTTCTTGGCTTTTTTGGCTTTTTGGGTTTTGCTCCTTGTTCAACTTTTTTGATTTCCTGCTCTTACTAGTTTCTTGTTTTTCCTCCCTGTCGAGGACTACTTTATCGAAACAGATAAAATTCTCCGTTTATTTTTTTTACCCTTTTCTGTGTTTCTTTTTCCGTTTATAGTTCCATTTTGTTTTTATTGTTAAACTATTTTCTTCATTATGTAATTAATTATCTATTAAGTTAGAATATTAAGTTGTTTGTATAATAATTCAAAATTGAGTGCAATTTTGTAATTTAGCATGAGTAGTTTTTTTTAAACAGAGTGTATCTGTTGGGATGATTGAGTTTAAAAAGCTGATCTGAAACCGAACTAATGAGAAATAAGCCGAGTATTATCGATACGAGCACATTGTATAACTCGGTATGTGAGTCACTTTTTGAAGACAAGTTTTTAAAATTGATTCACGTGAGAGGCTAAAAGAATGTGCAAAATTGACCTATGTTGTCGACTGACGTTAAATTTGAATGAAGGGGTTATGACAAGGTAAATTCCAGGAATCTAACTTTAATTTATTCTCGTATAGGAGTAGTCTGAGGTCAATTGATGATCTTCTGAGGCAGTCTTACACCTCAAAGACTTCGGATTTCCCTGGGAGTGGTCGATCATCAGGAAGTGCTGTTAGAGAAGCTCCTCGTTCTAACTTCAGCTCCAATTTCGCAAACAGCGATGAAGCAACGAAGAAATTCGGGAATGCTAAAGCAATCTCAAGTGAACAATTTTTTCAAGATAATTCTAGTGCCGATGTAAGCATTATTTCATGCATATTTTATGATTAATTTCTGTTTTGTTTTATTAATATAAGACTGTTGTAGAATATAGCGTTGAAGCTCTGGTTGGCGGCAGGGTTGCCATTTTCTGACTTCTAAAAAGAGTGCAAATCAAGGCCAAAATAGAGTGATTTTTGCTCAAAAAGAGTGCAAGTAAAAAAATTAGCGCATCCCCTCTTCTGCGCCCCCTCTAAAGTCAAAAAGAGTGCATTTCACACCAAAAAAGTGCAAGATGGCTACCCGTTCCTTGGGTTAAATTTACTTTTGACGAATATACCAACTACTGACGTTAAAAGCGAACGAAAACTTACACCCAAAAAGAGTGATTTTCACTCTTCTGCATACCCTCTGAGGTAAAAAAGAATGCATTTCACATGAAAAGTGTGAAAGTTGGCAACCCTGCTTGGCGATGCGGGACCAAGGACCGATCCACGTGACAGCTAGGCTGGGTGACAGGCTTGCTACTTGTCCCTTTAAAGTCACAGCAATTAAACCGTCGAATCAAAGTCCTATGTGCCAGCAATGGCTCTGGAGGATATTAATCTTTTTTTTATCTTTATACAGTTGTTTTGTTATAATATAGTTGTTTGTTATGCTATATTATTGTTTTGTTTTTTATTATTTTATGAATCTTTTATTTTGCTTCATCAAACTTTGGTGTCTTATTCAAGACCGTAAGCCTTCTTTTTCATCAAGGGTGGTAAAAAAAAACAACTTTAAAAACACTACAAAAAAGTTTTTATAAGCATTTTTGTTATGTTTTTACGAATCAGATGAATTTTTTTTTTTGGGGGGGGGGGGGTGTTTAAAGTGTAGAAAAGTGAACTGCATCCACTTTCTTGACTTGAATTCTAGCAGTGTTTCATACACTAAATTTTGATACCTCATCATGTCGCATTTTTTTTTTTTTTAATTTTGAATGAAATTTCAAAATATTCCTTTTAGCTGCAACTGTTTCTCAAAACATATTATTTCAGTTTTTTCTCTTCAGTTTTTCTGCAAAGTCTATGCAAGGTTGTATACTGCCTTCTGTATTCCCTTGACCGATTTTATTTTGATCAAAATTACATCTCTTATTACCATACCCAGAATTTGTTTGGTTCTTGAAGGTGCAATAATGAAAAAGAAATTTTCGGAGACAAGATACAAAAAAAAACAACATTTTACTTGGTAATTTGAATAAAAACTGCCCAGAAATTCAGAAAAATTTAGGATTTGAGGAGGAAGGTGGCCTCTAAAGCCACCCTTCCTGGGTGCGTCCCCAACTCTAATCGAACACATAGAATATGCTTTAAAACATTCTAAGCACTTAAAGTAAATGAAAAAAGAAAAACTATAACATTTTCTTTGCAAAAAAATGCACCTTATTATTTGAACTGATAATAATGTAAAGTTAAGTGGCTTTTTTTTATTTTAGCTCGTAAACTAAAATTGTTTGTGCTTTAAAATAAGAATAAAAAGTAGTACCCTAAATTAACCTAAAGTTTTTCTTAGTTTTTTGGCCATTTTCAATTTTCTTTCAATTGCTTTTTCTATTTGCTTTAGATTATATTAAACTGCTTTAGATAAAAATCTCTTGAATAATAAAACCCTCTTGGGACCTCAAAAAACTGTTAGCTGGAAAGGGTGCTATTACAGTGACGTTGAGCAGGGAGTCTAGAAAGGCGACGTACTTTATGTAAAAACTTGATTTTAAATTTGTCCTATTTATTTCAATTCTCGTGCAATTTAATATTTTAATATAAATGAAAATTTCGAATTATACTTTTGAGGAATTTTTCTACAGCAATGTAAATATGCCCGTAACAATAGATGGTTATTGAGAAATAAATCATCTTTTTATCATTCTTTTTATTTCTTTTATCGATGTTGAAATTGTTTTTATGCTTGGACAAGTTCGTGTTCAAGGCGCGTTTTAGAGTTTAAAGTAGCAAAGATTGTAAAAAAATAAGGTTTGATTGTTTGTATTGGTTTAGTGGAAACTTACACAACCATTAATAAGGAAAAATTTGGAATAAAATGTTAATGAGAAAGACTTTCATATACTGTTATGCCTTTTTAGTAGTAGTGGACGTCAAACAAAAGAAAAAGAAACGTGGACGAAAAATAAGTCTATAAAATAGTCTAGATAATGCTTTTAGCTAGTTTCTTACGGGGCTAAGGATCTATTTATTAGACACTCCCCTCCCCCCTTATATGAACAAATTTGGACTGTGGTATCTTTTTAACAGCTCTCGAAGCAGAGCAATATAACCTGACTTTCAGGTAATAAGACCCTGACTCAGTATCCTTTTTTTTACTACTATCAACTCGTAAATTTATCGAAAGAAGAGGATGTACCTTGCTAAATCGATATTGAAATTGTATTTATACTTATTCAAGTTCATATGGTGTTTCAAAACACGCTTGAAAATCTAAAGTAGCAAGGATAGTGCAAAAAGATCTGACTGTCTGAATGGGTTGATTTGTCACTTATAAAAGTCTTTTGTATCTTAATTGGTTAGAAAAATTGGGGGTCTTATTGAAAAAGAGCTTCGTAAAGCTATTATGCATTTTTTCATAGTATTGGGCGGCAAATAAAAGGAAATAAACGTGGGTGAAAAATCAGCAAAAAAGAATCCAAAACAAAATGTGGCATCAAACTCCTTAAAACAAAGGAGGATTCAGAGCAAAATACGGGGGAGGGCGGGCAATTTGACAAGAGCGCTAATAACTGACCAAATTAACGGTTCATTTAAAACAAAACGAAATGAGGGTGCCAGGAAAAATCTTGGGCTCCTCCCCTTTATCCGTCCCTGGCTTAAGAAGGAGCAGCTTCCCTTTAAAGGTTTAGCTATTTTTTTAATCATTATTTGTTTGACAAAAGGTGTTTTTGAATTTAATTAAATACTTTTGTTTATTTTTTTTCACGGTTCAACTTGGCAAGACTAACGAAAATATTGTGCTGCGCTAAAAACTTCATAATTCTGAAACCGCCAAAAGAGCTATTGGCGCTTAAAAATGTGGTTTGGCATAGTGATATATTTTTTTACAGACGTTTTTGTATATAAAACAAAATTCGTCCCCTTACGTCAGTTGCACGGATAGTCTCATACATTTATCTAACGTTTTGTTTTAAGTATGAGCGTCAAACCAACAACAGTCGCTTTGAAGGATCTTCCAGCATTTCCTCTGCCGAATATTTCAACAGAACTGAAGTCCTTCCTGGATCAAGATACCCACTGAATAATATGTCCTTGCAAGCCCCTGATATGGACGAAGTCCGGGAGAGTGTTCGTCAAGGTGTGACCAAAGTTGCTGGAAAATTGTCCTCTTTAGCCTCTGGAGTCATGAGTCAAATACAGGTAACTTTTGGAAAAAATGCTTAATAGTTTAATTACTTATTAATTAAATTTCTTTATCAAATTATTTAATTATATAACGTTAAATTTATTGTATTTAACTATTATATTTATTAAATGCATTAATTGTATGTAATTTAATATGTAATTTATTCAATGTAATTAATAAATTAAATTTAGTTAAAAGTTTAACCTATAACTACTTAAAATTATTAAAAAACCGTTTGCCGGAAAAGACACTTTCTTTTGAATGTGGCTATCATAAGTGGAAATTGTCGAATTTGTCTCTTGGGTTTAGCTAAAAATCACTTAATAAAGCAAAACTGTCAAATCAACATCTTAATTGGTGTGACAATTGTCACTTGGATTTACATCTTGGTTAGCAAGTTGCGGAGAGCAGATTTTGTCTTGTCTCAACTCAGGATTAAGCTGATTAAAAGACGCCAGGCCCTTCTCTCCTCTCTAGTCTCTTTATTAGTTTTATATTTTTTTTTAAATACCATTTGCAAAAAAAAAACACAAACTAATTTTCCCTTCTGGCTTTCCCTCGAAGGGATTCCACATAAGCAAATCAATTTTCCTCTCACCTTTTAAGGGAATTTCCAAAAAAAACTTAACAGCACCAGCAGATATCCGGCAACAATTTTCCTTTCACCTTTTAAGTGAATTTCCAAAAAAAAAAACTTAACAGTACCAGCAGATATCCGGCAACAATTTTCCTTTCATCATTTAAGGGATTTTACAAAAAAAAAAACAACTTAACAGCACCAGCAGATATCCGGCAACTATTTTCCTTTCACCTTTTAAGGGATTTTCCAAAAAAACTTAACAGCACCATCAGATATCCGGCAACAATTTTCCTTTCACCTTTTAAGGGAATTTCCAAAAAAAACTTAACAGCACCAGCAGATATCCGGCAACAATTTTCCTTTCACCTTTTAAGGGAATTTCCAAAAAAAAAACTTAACAGCACCAGCAGATATCCGGCAACAATTTTCCTTTCACCTTTTAAGTGAATTTCCAAAAAAACTTAACAGCACAAGCAGATATCCGGCAACAATTTTCCTTTAACCTTTTAAGTGAATTTACAAAAAAAACTTAACAACACAAGCAGATATCCGGCAACAATTTTCCTTTCACCTTTTAAGGGATTTTCCAAAAATAAAACTTAACAGCACCAGCAGTTATCCGGCAACAATTTTCCTTTCAACTTTTAAGGGATTTTCCAAAAAAGAATTAACAACACCAGCAGATATCCGGCAACAATTTTCCTTTCACCTTTTAAGGGACTTTCTAAAAAAAACTAAACAGCAACAGTAGATATCCAGCAACAATTTTCCTCTCACCTTTTAAGGGAATTTCCAAAAAAAACTTAACAGCACCAGTAGATATCCGAAAACAATTTTCCTATCATCTTTTAAGGGATTTTCCAAAAAAAGAATTAACAGCACCAGCAGATATCTGGCAACAATTATCCTTTAACCTTTTAAGGGACTTTCTAAAAAAAAACTTAACAGCAACAGTAGATATCCAGCAACAATTTTCCTTTCACCTTTTAAGGGAATTTCCAAAAAAAAACTTAACAGCACCAGCAGATATCCGGCAACTATTTTCCTTTAACCTTTTAAGTGAATTTCTAAAAAAAACTTAACAGCATCAGCAGATATCCGGCAACAATTTTCCTATCCTCATTTAAGGGAATTTCGAAAAAAGAATTAACACCACCAGCAGATATCCGGCAACAATTTTCCTTTAATTTTTTAAGGGATTTTACAAAAAAAAAAACTTAACAGCATCAGCAAATATCCGGCAACTATTTTCCTTTCACCTTTTAAGGGACTTTCTAAAAAAAAATTAACAGCAACAGTAGATATCCGACAACTATTTTCGTTTCACCTTTTAAGGGATTTTCTAAAAAAAACTTAACAGCAACAGTAGATATCCAGCAACAATTTTCCTCTCAACTTTTAAGGGACTTTCTAAAAAAAGAATTAACAACACCAGCAGATATCCGGCAACAATTTTCCTTTAATTTTTTAAGGGATTTTCCAAAAAAAACTTAACAGCACCAGCAGATATCTGGCAACTATTTTCCTTTCACCTTTTAAGGGACTTTCTAAAAAAACTTAACAGCAACAGTAGATATCCGGCAACTATTTTCCTTTCACCTTTTAAGTGAATTCCTAAAAAAAGAATTAACAGCACCAGCATACATACGGAAAAAATTTTCCTTTCACCTTTTAATGGATTTTCCAAAAAAAAAAAACTTAACAGCACCAGCAAATATCTGACAACAATTTTCATTTAACATTTTAAGTGATTTTCTAAAAAAAAACATAACAGCAACAGCAGATATCCGGAAACTAATTTACTTTCAACTTTTAAGAGACTTTCTAAAAAAAACTTAACATCAACAGTATATATAAATCAACAATATTAATTTCACATATTAATGTAATTTCCAAAAAAAACTTAACAGCACCAGCATATATCCGGCCACTATTATCCTTTCACCTTTTAAGTGATTTTATAAAAAAACATAACAGCACCAGCAGATATCCGGCAACTATTTTCCTTTCACCTTTTTAGGGACTTTCTAAAAAAACTTAACAGCAACAGTAGATATCCAGCAACAATTTTCCTCTCACCTTTTAAGGGACTTTCTAAAAAAAGAATTAACAGCACCAGCAGATATCCGGCAACAATTTTCCTTTCACCCTTTAAGGGATTTTCCAAAAAAAAAAAACTTTAACAGTACCAGCAGATATCCGGCAACTATTTTCCTTTCACCTTTTAAGGGATTTTCTAAAAAAAAAAACAACTTAACAGCACCAGCAGATATCCGGCAACTATTTTCCTTTCACCTTTTAAGACACTTTCTAAAAAAAACTTAAAAGCAACAGTATATATACATCAACTATTTTCATTTCAACTTTTCAGTGACTTTCCAAAAAAACTAACAGCACCAGCAGATATCCGGCAACAATTATTCTTTAACCTTTTAAGTGATTTTCCAAAAAAAACTTAACAACACCAGCAGATATCCGGCAACAATTTTACTTTCACCTTTTAAGTGACTTTCTAAAAAAAACTTAACAGCACCAGCAGATATCCGGCGACAATTTTCCTTTCACCTTTTAAGGGATTTTCCAAAAAAGAATTAAAAACACCAGCAGATATCCGGCAACAATTTTCCTTTCATTTTTTAAGGGATTTTCCAAAAAAAAACTTACAGCACCAGCAGATATCCGGCAACAATTTTCCTCTCACCTTTTAAGGGATTTTCCAAAAAAGAATTAACAACACCAGCAGATATCCGGCAACAATTATCCTTTCACCTTTTAAGGGACTTTCTAAAAAAAACTTAACAGCAACAGTAGATATCCAGCTACAATTTTCCATTCACCATTTAAGGGAATTTCCAAAAAAAAACTTAACAGCACAATAAGATATCCGGCAACTATTTTCCTTTCACCTTTTAAGTGTATTTATAAAAAAAAAACTTAACAGCATCAGCAGATATCCGACGACAATTTTCCTATCCCCATTTAAGGGATTTTCCAAAAAATAATTAACACCACCAGCAGATATCCAGCAACAATTTTCCTTTAACTTTTTAAGGGATTTTCCAAAAAAAAAAACTTAACAGCATCAGCAAATATCCGGCAACTATTTTCCTTTCACCTTTTAAGGGACTTTCTAAAAAAAAAACTTAACAGCACCAGTAGATATCCGGCAACAATTTTCCTTTCATCTTTTAAGGGATTTTCCAAAAAAAAACTTAACAGCACCAGCAGATATCCGGCAACAATTTTCCTTTCACCTTTTAAGGGAATTTCTAAAAAAAACTTAACAGCACCAGTAGTTATCCGGCAACAATTTTCCTTTCACCTTTTAAGGGATTTTCCAAAAAAAGAATTAACAACACCAGCAGATATCCGGCAACAATTTTCCTTTCACCTTTTAAGGGACTTTCTAAAAAAAACTTAACAGCAACAGTAGATATCCAGCAACAATTTTCCTCTCACCTTTTAAGTGACTTTCTAAAAAAAGAATTAACAGCACCAGAATATATACGGAAAAACTTATCATTTACCATTTTAATGTAATTTCCAAAAAAAAAACTTAACAGCATACGCAAATAACCCGCAACAATTTTCCTTTAACCTTTTTTGGGATTGACTAAAAAAAACATAACAGCACCAGCAGATATCCGGAAACAAAGTTACTTTCAACTTTTAAGAGATTTCTAAAAAAAACTTAACAACAACAGCAGATATCCAGCAACAATGTTCCTTTAACCATTTAAGTGAATTTCCAAAAAAAAAAAACTTAACAGCACCAGCATATATCCGGCCAAAATTTTACTTTCACCTTTTAAGGTATTTTCTAAAAAAAAACATAACAGCACCAGCAGATATCCGGCAACTATTTTCCTTTCACCTTTTAAGGGACTTTCTAAAAAAAAACTTAACAGCAACAGTAGATATCCAGCAACAATTTTCCTCTCACCTTTTAAGGGACTTTCTAAAAAAAGAATTAACAGCACCAGCAGACATCCGGAAACAATTTTCCTTTCCCCCTTTAAGGTAATTTCTAAAAAAAAAAACAACTTAACAGCACCAGCAGATATCCTGCAAAAATTTTCCTTTCACCTTTTATGGTAATTTCTAAAAAAAAACATAACAGCATCAGCAAATATCTGGCAACTATTTTCCTTTCACCTTTTAAGGCACTTTCTAAAAAAAAACTTAACAGCAACAGCATATATCCGGCAACAATTTTCCTTTCATCTTTTAAGTGATTTTCCAAAAAAGAATTAACAGCACCAGCAGATATCCGGCAACAATTTTCCTTTCATCTTTTAAGGGATTTTCCAAAAAAAACTTAACAGCACCAGTAAATATCCGGCAACAATTTTCCTTTCACATTTTAAGGGACTTTCTAAAAAAAACTTAACAGCAACAGCAGATATCCGGCAACAATTTTCCTTTCACCTTTTAAGGGATTTTCCAAAAAAGAATTAAAAACACCAGCAGATATCCGGCAACAATTTTCCTTTCATTTTTTAAGGAATTTACCAAAAAAAAATTAACAGCAACAGCAGATATCCGGCAACTATTTTCCTTACACCTTTTAAGTTAATTTCCAAAAAAACTAACAGCACCAGCAGATATCCGGCAGCAAATATTCTTTCAACTTTTAAGTGAATTTCCATAAAAAACTTAACAGCACCAGCAGATATCCGGCAACTATTTTCCTTTCCAAAAAAAACTTAACAGCAAAAGCAAATATCCAGCAACAGTGTATATCCTGCTACCTTTATCAAAATACCCAATGCTCAGCTCCTTCCATCAAATATAAAATATGAAAAAATAAAATGGCTAAAAAAATAAATCACAACATTGTTGCATATTTTGTCTTTGTTCTGATCTGGATCTCTTCAGGTAACCAATTCTTGGAAAAGTTTTGGTAAATGCCTCGGACTTGGGAACACAGGAAAGAAGATAAGCTATGACATCAAAGCCATCTGTCTTAGTCTATGGATTTAAATTGAATTCTAAATAAACTATAAATTCTAAAAAAAATTCAAAATTTTACAAATTTAGAAAAATAATGAGTTAGTTTATTTGACCCGGTATTGTAGATGTATGTTGCGAAATAATATTTTTGTTTGTTTAATTTTCGCTTTTTAGATTTTTTTATTATTAATTCATGGTAAAGCAGGCAGTTGTTGTTTTTCGGATCTATAGAAATTTGTAAACAAACGAGGGGCAAAAAAAAGACTAGCTAATAAATATTAAATTTATGCATAATATACCTGCTTTTATCCTCTTATTGAGAAGTTCAAATCCAGTGTAGCCTTGCTGGGACAGAAGGGTGAAGATAGTATTAATAAACTAATCTGATTATTTAATTAATAAAAATTAATAAAAAAAATATTTAAATTAAATCGAAAAAAATCAGTCCTAAAAAAGACAAATAATATACATATTATATGCAAATGTGTGATATTTGAATTTAAATTTTGATAAACGATTGAACTCCGCATTTTAAATTAGCCACCCTCCAGCCTTTCTTCTAAACAGTTGGGAGTTTGGGAAAGGGCTCGGATGAATTCATTTATAGAATTCAGTGTAAATTACTGTCTTTCGGTCAAAAAGTAGATTGGTGATGGGGAAGTTAGTTCTTTTATGTAGTCAAATTAATTTATATAAAACATAGTTGAAACAAATTATTACTACTCCTACTAACTTGTCACTCCCGCACCAAGCACCCATAGGACCAACATAGCTGTGCACGCTTCTCCTTCATCCCAATATATGCAAAGCTTTCCTCCTTACACCTACCCAAGAAATTTCAATTTCTCTTAAATCCTTTCTTACGACCTCTTCCCATCTCATTCAGGGGTGAACTGCTTTTCGTTCGGCCCTAGATTTTTTGCAAGGACGATTTTTCGTAATCTGGTATCCTCCATCAGCAGAACATCTCGTAGCAAACACTCCCTATGTCTAATTATAGCTCTAGAAAGCGGGATAGAAACACCTGTTTCTAACTGTGTACTACGGGTATCTGAACTGCAGGCAATCCCTCCGGAAAACATCCAACAATTTATCCTCTGTCTTGCATAGCGCCCACGTTTCAGAACCCTGCTTTTCCACGGTCATCGCCGTAGCATTCAATGTTCTAATCTCGGTTCGCAGACCTATCTTCTTGTTCTTCCTAACTTTTTTCAACTGTGAAAAAAAAACACCCTGGGCCTTGGCTACTCTACTTTTAACATCTTCACCGCATGCACAATCTTCACTAAAAATACCACCTATGTACGTGAAATTATCAGGTTGATTGATCTTCTTTTTATCCAACATCATCTCTTCACCACCTTTTGTTCCTAGTCTAAGCGACTTAGACTTATCAACATTGGCATATTCATCTAAGACGTTTAAATTATCAACATAGTCTAAGTCTAGGAAAGTTTATATTTCTATTGATTCCATTCTCCTATTGCCTTTGCCGTGTTTCTCCGAACAAAGTCCATCAAAATTATCTATACAAACAGGGGTAGAAAGCAACTCTGTTTAACTCCTGATTCGAAGCAGAACCAGCTATTTCTTACCTTAGCCGCAGCAATGTTATTTTTTTACATATCACTAATCACTTTAATGGATTTCTTTGGTGTAGTATACAAGGATAGGATATTTGCTAAAGTTCTTCTATCAGCTGAATCAAACGCTCGCTCATAATCTGTAAAACTAAGGACTAAAGGTGTTTGATGACTCAGCCACTTCTCAATTATTAACTTAAGGGTGAAAATTTGGTCGACACATCCTCTACCCTCCCTAAATCCGCACTGTTCTCCTCTTAAACTTTGTCTACAGCACCTCTAAGTCTAAAAAGCATCATCATTCGAACTAATTTGTAACCTACAGGCTAATGCCTCAAAATTACTACATTCTTTCTTATACAGGGGTTTAATTAGGGGTTTCCTAAAATCGCTAGGTACTTCCCCTTTTTTCAAAAATCGTATTCATAATCTTCAGTAACTTATTTTTAGCCTCATATTCACTATATTTGAAAAACTCATTTACCACAATATCTGCACCAGGCGGCTTATTATTTTTTAATCCTTTTATTAATGTCACTAATCCTTCCTTCACACCCAAGGTGTCACAAACTTTTTCCTTTTCCTCTATATCTTTTCCTGTAACTTTATCCCGGTTTGGCAAATTCTCAAATTGTTCTGCCCATCACTCTTTAACTCTTTTATATCACTAATTGTTGTCCTGTCCCTGTCTTTAACGGGGATAAGTCCAGACTCCCTCTCAATTTATCAACATGCCAGTACAGTATTTTACTATTTACGCCATCTAGGTGCATCTTCCAGATCCTCGGCAATTGTTATCCATGGACTCCACTTCACACTTTTTTCACTCTTATTTTAATGCTTTCTCCACTTTCTTTACATTCTTCTTATTTTCATAATACTTATCACTCAGATAATTCTTATATTATTCTAATTAATATAAGAATTAATGAACCTAATTTGATATTAGGGTTAATTTAATTCCTCTATTAATCGAAGAGTGAAAATTTGGTCAACACATCCCCTCCTCTTTCTAAACCACACTGTTTATCTTTTAACTCTTTATCTACATCTTCGTTTCTAGGATTAAAAAGTATCATCATAGTAAGTAATTTACTTCCTATCATGTTAATGCCTCTATAATTATCAGGTTAATGCCTATATAATTACCACACTCACTCTTATCATCTTTCTTATAGAAAAGTCTAATTCAAGTTTTTCTGAAATCGCCAGGTACATCCCTTTTTAGAAAAATCATATTCATAATCACCAACAATGAATCTCTAATTTCTTAGGCACCATGTTTTAAAATTTCATTTACCACGCTATCAACATCTTATTATTTTCTTAATCTTTTTAGTGCCAGTGAAAAATTTGCAAAAAATTGTCAGGGAAAATATGACACCGAACAGTTTAAGAAAGTTCAGTTGTGTTTGTTAATCAACTGATTGTCGAAAAAAAGAGATAGTTATAATTGTGGTTCAATCCCGCTTTTTAGGGCTATAATAAGAGAAAGGATGAGATGTCTAGGACAAGTTCAGCGGATGAAGGATGACTGATTGCCAAAGGTTGTCCTTGTCGGCCAACCGTCTAGGGCTAAGCAAAAAGTGGGGTTTACGAATGTGGTGTGAAGAGGTTGTAATAGAAAGATTTAAGGGAAAAGGAAGCTTTTTGTGAGGGTATAAAGACAGAGGTTTTGAATAGATTTAGATGGGGAAGGGAGCTTGCTTAGCTGTTTTGGCCTCAGGCGTTTTGATGCTGCAGTGACTTGTAGTAGTAGTAGTAGTAGTAGTGGTGGTTTTTTAATCTAGCGTCGGAAATTTTTCATTTTTCTTCACTCAATTATTTTTGCTAGTTTATTATTTATTATAATTACTATTAATTATTTAGTGTATCCAAAAAGCCCTGGGTAGCCCTGGGTATAAAAGGGTAGTCTTCCTCTTGAATAGTAAGTGTTTCCCTAAAAGTAGCTTTCTTTGGCGGGGGAGGATCAAAATAGCGAATGTCCAACTTGAATGGCAACTCTTTCCGGGTCCATTGGCTTCTCACTCCTGCAAGTAATGACAAGTTATGCAAGGCAATTACTTGGGTGTACAGTTGGGGGGGGGGGATAAATATATCCCTTCCAGTTGTACATTCACATGGCTGCATTTTTACCTTTTTTCTGTTTTTATGATGTCCTGTTTGGTTCTTGCCTTTCCATTTGATGTTATATTTAACACACTTGATATTCTTATAATTATTTTTCATTTAGACTAAGTCAAAAGTTAGGGGATGTATGTGTATAGTCTACGGCATGTAACAAAATCAACAAGTTTAAGTATATATTTCTTTATTTTGTTTTTTCTTTTTTTTTGTGGCAAGTAACTTTATCTTTCTTTTGTAACTTTTCTGTATTTTTCCTTTTTGGCATATTTTACGGCATGTAACGAAATCAACAAGATTAAGTATATATTCCTTTATTTTTCTCTTTTCTTTTTTTGCCGCATGTAACTTTCTTTCTTTTTTCCTTTTTTTGTAACTTTTCAATATTTTTCTTTTTTTTTGCATATTCCACGGCACAACAAGTTTAAGTATATATTCCTTTATTTTTGTTTTTTCTTTTTTTTGTGGTATGTAACTTTTTCTTTTCTTTTTTTCTTTCTTTTGTAACTTTTCTGTATTTTTATTTTTTTTGCATATTCTACGGTATGTAACAAAATCAACAAGTTTAAGTATACATTCCTTAATTTTTCTTTTTTCTTTTTTTTTGCGGGATGTATCTTTTTCTTTCTTTTTTTGTAACTTTTCTGTATTTTTCTTTTTTTTGCATATTATACGGCACAACCAGTTTAAGTATATATTCTTTATTTTTCTTTTTTCTTTTTTCGCGGCATGTAACTTTTTCTTTTATTTTTTTCTTTCTTTTGTAACTTTTCTGTATTTTTCTTTTTTGCATATTCTACGGCATGTAATAAAATAAACCAGTTGAAGTATATATTCCTTTATTTTTCTTTTTTGCCTTTTTTTTGCTGCATGTAACTTTTTCTTTTCTTTTTTTCTTTCTGTTGTAACTTTCCTGTATTTTTCTTTTTTTTTGTATATTATATGGTATGTAAAAAAATCAACAAGTTTAAGTATACATTCCTTAATTTTTCTTTTTTTTGCGGCATGATACTTTTTCTTTCTTTTTTTTGTAACTTTTCTGCATTTTTCTTTTTTTTGCATATTCTACGGCACAACAGGTTTAAGTATATATTCCTTTATTTTTCTTTTTTCTTTTTTTGGGGCATGTAACTTTTTCTTTTCTTTTTTTCTTTCTTTTGTAACTTTTCTGTATTTTTCTTTTTTTTTTGCATATTATACGGCACAACAAGTTTAAGTATATATTCATTATTTTTCTTTTTTCTTTTTTTTGCGGCATGTAACTTTTTCTTTCTTTTTTTCTTTATTTGTAACTTTTCTGTATTTTTCTTTTTTTTTGCATATTATACGGCACAAAAAGTTTAAGTATATATTCCTTTATTTTTCTTTTTTCTTTTTTTGCGGCATGTAACTTTTTGTTTTCTTTTTTTCTTTCTTTGCTAACTTTTCTGTATTTTTCTTTTTTTGCATATTCTACGGTATGTAACAAAATCAACAAGTTAATTATATATTCCTTTATTTTTCTTTTTTCTTTTTTTTGCGGCATGTAACTTTTTCTTTTCGTTTTTTCTTTCTTTTGTAACTTTTCTGTATTTTTCTCTTTCTGCATATTCTATGGCATGTAACAAATCAACAAGTTTAAGTATATATTCCTTTATTTTTCGTTTTTCTTTTTTTTGCGGCATGTAACTTTTTCTTTTCTTTTTTTCTTTCTTTTGTAACTTTTCTGTATTTTTCTTTTTTGCATATTATACGGTTTGTAACAAAATAAACAAGTTTAATTATATATTACTTTATTTTTCTGTTTTCTTTTTTTTGCGGCATGTAACTTTTTCTTTTCTTTTTTTCTTTCTTTTGTAACTTTTCTGTATTTTTCTCTTTCTGCATATTCTATGGCATGAAACAAAATCAACAAGTTTAAGTATATATTCCTTTATTTTTCTTTTTTCTTTTTTTTGCGGCATGTAAATTTTTCTTTTCGTTTTTTCTTTCTTTTTTAACTTTTCTGTATTTTTCTCTTTCTGCATATTCTATGGCATGTAACAAAATCAACAAGTTTAAGTATATATTCCTTTATTTTTCTTTTTTTGCGGCATGTAACTTTTTCTTTTCTTTTTTTCTTTCTTTAGTAACTTTTCTGTATTTTTCTTTTTTTGCATATTATACGGCACAACAAGTTTAAGTATATATTCCTTTATTTTTCTTTTTTCTTTTTTTTGCGGCATGTAACTTTTTCTTTCTTTTTTTCTTTATTTGTAACTTTTCTGTATTTTTCTTTTTTTTTGCATATTATACGGCACAACAAGTTTAAGTATATATTCCTTTATTTTTCTTTTTTCTTTTTTTGCGGCATGTAACTTTTTGTTTTCTTTTTTTCTTTCTTTTGTAACTTTTCTGTATTTTTCTTTTTTTGCATATTCTACGGTATGTAACAAAATCAACAAGTTTAAGTATATATTCCTTTATTTTTCTTTTTTCTTTTTTTTGCGGCATGTAACTTTTTCTTTTCGTTTTTCTTTCTTTTGTAACTTTTCTGTATTTTTCTCTTTCTGCATATTCTATGGCATTTAACAAAATCAACAAGTTTAAGTATATATTCCTTTATTTTTCTTTTTTCTTTTTTTTGCGGCATGTAACTTTTTCTTTTCGTTTTTTCTTTCTTTTGTAACTTTTCTGTATTTTTCTCTTTCTGCATATTCTATGGCATGAAACAAAATCAACAAGTTTAAGTATATATTCCTTTATTTTTCTTTTTTCTTTTTTTTGCGGCATGTAACTTTTTCTTTTCGTTTTTTCTTTCTTTTGTAACTTTTCTGTATTTTTCTCTTTCTGCATATTCTATGGCATGTAACAAAATCAACAAGTTTAAGTATATATTCCTTTTATTTTCCTTTTTTCTTTATTTTTATATAGTACACGAGTATTTCTTTGCGCGGAATATTCTGTAGTATTTTAAAACATGTTAGTTTTTTATTAATTTCTTTTCTAGCCTTAGCTTGCCCCTTCTTCCTTTTCACTACATTTCTGATTTTTTCTTCTTCGGAGGGAGCCGTTTGAACCAATAAAAGGAGAAACATTCCTCAATTGTGTAGGTTTGAATAAGAAAACCATATCTCCATATCTATGCATTGATAGAAGAACTAACTGCTATTTGATATCAATACTTCTACCCTAGCTTCTTTTAAGGGAGTAGGGGAGTACGAATCTATCCAGAAAATATAAGGTATTAAAATTTATGAAAATAAATTCGCTGCGTCCCAACTTCATATTTTCGAACAGTAGATGATCGATTTTGCCATGTTTATCAAATCAAAAATAACAGCCCAAGTCCTTAGACTGTATAATCCATGCCTACTCCAAAGTATTTCTATTCATATTCCCTTGAAGGACAACATCTACTATTTGTTTTCTTTAATTTCAGGACAAATATGGAGTGTAAGCATCGGTGCCAGATAGAAGATGAAAAAGACCAGGGTTTAGTTTATTTTGAATTCTTTGCTTTTGGATTTCGGGCTATTTTTAATTGTTATTCTTAGTTTGATTGAAAAGAGTTGCCGCTTATATCATGTTTTGTATGATTGGACCTAATGATAAATAAATATTCTTGTCATTATCACTAAAATGGCTATATTATTGTTTTTTTTTGTTTTTTATTGATGTGGTTTTATTATGTGTTAATTAGGGGGTTCTTACAGGAAAATTAGGGGTATCCTTACAGGAAAATTAGGGGTATCCTTACAGGAAAATTAGGGGTATCCTTACAGGAAAATTAGGGGTATTCTTACAGGAAAATTAGGGGTATCCTTACAGGAAAATTAGGGGTATCCTTACAGGAAAATTAGGGGTATCCTTACAGGAAGATGTAAGGATAGGAGAAAGTATATTTTTCCAATTTCTTTTTTAAGATACAAAAAAACAATTATGTGACAAAATTCTAGAAAACAGCCTCTTAGACTACACTGCTTTTCTATTCGGAACTGAATTTTAAAACTTAAATAAATGAACCAAAAGAACTAAAAGAAACATGATATAAAAATTGTATTCCAGCTAAGTATGATTTGTGAATTTGGGGAGGAACGATCCAACGAACTATGAGATCTTTACTAAGTACTGGAAAAGATGTAACACCAGAAAACGAACAAAATGGTTTTTATCTAATACCACGTTTTTGTTGAAAATTTACGTCGGATGAACCTACCTAAATTTAGAAAATAGGCTCCAATAGACTGAAATTGCAGTAAATTTCTCTTGAAAAGAAATTTTAAAAATTTGAATTTTTGACTCAGCTGTGGCATATTATTCCCTTGATCTTCGAATTGTGTTGGGTATTAGGGAAACAGCAGAAACGAAAAATATTGTCTAGGGAGGGTTAGTAGAAACAGGAATTTTACTTATATCCTTCTCTTTTAAGTTATACCCGTTGCTATGAATTTTAGATTTTCATTTTATTTAATAAATCATTTATTTATTAACTATGGTCGTAAGAAACTATTCACTTAAAAAGCATTTTTTGAAAGAATCGACACTCCAGATCACAAAATATCTAGTCAAGGTTAGTACATTTTTTATATCTAGCGGGGGCTTATTTTAATGAAAATGCTAAGAAAAGGTAATATTAAAATTTTGGCTCCAATGCATTGGAAAACCAGCGGTGTAACAATTCTGAATCCTAACAATTTATATATTTACAATTATATTTTATATAATATGAATATAATATAATTTAAAATATAATTATATTTTAGAATGATGGATTGCCAAAGACTGTGCTTCTTACCCATCTTGGGCAAATAGCCTAAATAAATATTAGCCTATAAAATAGTTCCTGCTGAATGGGATGGGCAGAAGTCAAAAGAAAGGATTTCAAGGAAATTAGAACTTCATGAGATAGTTAAAGAGTAAAGTAATTAATAGATAAGGGCGGAGAGGAACGTGAACAGCTCGTAGGTCTCGTGTGGTTTGCTACTGCATTGAGATGTTAATAGTATTAATGTATAATAGTTTTATTATAATGTAATAATACTATTATTATATTATTATTATTTTAGTATTATTATTTATTCGAGTTTGGAAAGGAATCTGCCAGGATGATGTAACTTCGCCACCATTGTATGATAATAGTGTGGTTGCACTCCAGAAAAAGGCTAGAATTAGTTTTGTTATTAAAGGCTTGTACCTTTCCATACTCAATTACGCTGGCGATATCCTGAATTCAAGCAGAACTGTATCTTCTGCTGAGGAGAATTTTTCTGTGCTTAGTAGGGAGTGCTGCCAAAATTGGTTTCAATTTTAATGTTTCGAAGAGCGAGGTCCTTACTTTCGGAAAATCTGTTGGTGATGTTGGATGCGTACAGTTAGGAAATCAGAGTGTTTAATTATCTGTCTGTATTAAGTATTTCGGTCTTCCTATTGAGTATAGTGTAAAACGGCAAGGCTCTCCTTATCTCTCATCTAAGTGAGAAACTTAGAAAAGCGTTTGGTGTGCTAGTTGGCTGTAAAGCTTGCTAAAGCAGGCGTATTCTCGCCCGTGTCTACAACGCTTTTGCGGTGCATCATGTCCTCGCATTGACTCTATTTTGGAATTTGTTTACGGCGACTGATAAAAATACTGTTAGATCCGTATATTTTCGTTTCTCGAAATTTCTCTTGTGTGTACCCCTATGGGCTAGAAACAAAAGACTAGTGTCAGCCTAGGGGTTAACTGAGCGACTAACCGTGGCTGAGCTGCGTCGCTGTCGCTATTTTTCTAGGCTATATAGGACAAACAGCCTACATCCTGCTATGTGTTAGTATAAATATTGAATCTATTCTCGGTAGTATACTTTTTTTGTGTGTGTTCTTCTTTCTTTTGTTTTTTTTTCTTCATCTACTCCATATTGAACCCTTGTGTGTTTTTTTTGGGCAATAAAGATATTTATTGATTGATTTTTTTTGAATACTAATGTTTTTCTAAACTGGTTTTTGTCTCTAAAGCCTATTGAATGGAACAAGGGTGGGATGACTAAAAGGGTATGAACGGAATAAAATACTGAAGACCGGGAACTTGTTAGCTGTGTTGCACCTTGATATAAGAATAGCAGCAACAAAATTTCGCTAATGATCTTCGTCTGATGAGGATGTGGGGAAGGAGAATGCTTTAAATTCCTTGATTAACAGCTCGTCTGTGAAACAGGGCTAGTGCAATTGTTCATGGAATAATATTGTTAATGTTTTAATTAACTAAAAATGTTTATGCAACTGTGATGCGCTTTTAGTAAACCCTACAATTAAAATAAAAATAGGTAGAATTAAAAAGACTCTGTGCCATCAAAAAGCGTCATCGAACACAAGGGAAAGAAATATAACTGAACAAGAGAGGAAACCCAGAAGAACAAGGGGATCTCCAAAACAATCAACTTCGTCTTTACTTTTTTTGTACTCTCTTAATTTAATTTATGTACTTTACTTTATTTATGTACTTTACTCTTTTTGTATTCTCTTAATTTAATTTACATAATCTATCAGATTATGTATAGCTGTAAGCAAGGACACATCCAAAATTAATGTTGTGGGGGAAGGAGATTTTGCAATAAAAAATTTCTAATTTTTTTCGTATGCATTTTTTTATGATATTCCGATTTTTACTTTTTTTTCAGGGGGAGGGGCGTTCAAACCTCGTGCCCCCCCTGATACAGTCTTGACTTTAAGTATGGAAATTACATTTATTTATTTATCAGAATGGTTTAATCGACTTACAAACTAATCAGTATTTGGCCAAATTTTGGGAAAAAAATAAATTATTTTGGACAACATATATGTAAGGGTTTTTTTTTCATGGTTTTCTGCTTTAGAGCTAAATTTTCGAATTTGCAATTTAAATTTCAGACATTTTGAATTTTAGACATATTGTTTGTGCAACTGTCTTTTATGCAAAATTACAATAAATAACCGAGTCAAACTCCCAAGGCCAGAACAAAATTTTCACTTTACTGAAAAAATATAAATGTTTTTACTTTTATAACGTTAATAAGTAAAATAGTATTAACATTTTTATTAATTAATATCATTATATTTATTTTAAAATGACAATGAGCATTAATTTGTTTTTTTTTTTTCAGTAAAGTGCAAATTTTGTTCTGGCCTTGGGAAGGCTTATGGGTTTTGCGCCCAACTTATGTTAATTTCAGCTCGTTTTGAGTCTGGCTCGGCTATTTATTGTAAATTCTGTTTGTTTCGGGTTTCATTATTTATCGATGCTGATTTGTGGTAGTTTCACGCTTGGTAGATTATTTGATTTTATTTTTGTTCTTACTTTTCTTTGAAAAACTTATTTTGTGGAAAAAGTTTTTTTAATTAATTTCTGTTCGTTTTATATTGACATAGTCTTTTCAGCGAAAAAGAAAATAATACTTTAAATCTTTTTGTTTTTTTAAGAATTTATAGTTTGACCTGCTATTTGTATGCTGGAGAAAAATTTTCCGCAATTTTGAACAACATACACCCTCTTAATAATCTGGACACAAATAGTAGTGTTTGATTTAGTTTCATACCTCCTCTAGTTGACCTGAAATGGAAAAATTGATACAATTCGCAAAAAAAATCTGTTTACTTTCTTTGTATGCTTGGATACACTTACGCTATTTTGATTTGGTTAAATTTTAAGAGCAGAAGCAGCCCCGAAAGTTTGAACATACTACCCTCGGTCGTTCTTGGGATACTGCTGAGATGCCTTATTGGGAATTTGCATTGACACAGTGCATTTTGATTTAATCATATGGCAACATTTAGTTTTTAAACAAAAATTCAAATTGGAGGGAGGGCGTAAGAGGGGGATTAGTTTCCATATAATCACTTTCGACGATTGAAAAGGGCATCAGCCCCTTCTATTTTCAATCGAATGAGCACTTTTCGAAGTTCCTACGACTCCTTCGATACAAAGTGCCCTGGTCTAAACAACAACAACAAAATAATACATTATATCCACATCGATCTTTACTATAAAAATGTCAAGCCTTCCAATCACTTTCGACTATTAAAAAGGGCACTAGGCCTTTCGATTTCCAATCGAATGAGCCCTTTTTGAGTTTCCTAGGTTACCTAGGCTACCTAGGTTAGGTTAGGTCACGCATTTAACATATGATATGCTTTGCCCCCCACCTACTTCATAACTTATAACCCTTTCCCTGAAGACTGTGGAGGGAGTATCCTGCTCAAAGGTATAATTTCCTGAACTTTAAACTGCGTGGAAGAAAATGGCTATCTAAAAATCTTGATTGGATATGTTTGGGGAAATGGTGGGTGTGGAAGGGTGTTAGTTGCCTTCCAATCACTTTTGACTATCAATAAGGACACTAGCCATTTCAATTTCCAATCGAATGAGCCCTTTTTGAAGTTTCTACGACAACACGTTCTATAAAAACATTATATGCCCCCAGGGCATAAATTACAACCCTTGCCCTGAGGGCTGTGGGGGAGTGTTCTCCTCAAAAAAATAATTTCTATCTGGAAAGTCACAACACTGAACAAAATGGCTATCTAAAAATTTTGATTGGATGTGTTTGGGGAAAAGGTGGGCGAGAGAGGGGGGCTAGTTCCCCTCAAATAGCTTTCGACTATTAAAAACGGCACTAGACCTTTGAATTTACAACTGAATGAGCACTTTTTCAAGTTTCTACGACAAAGATTTCAAAAAAAACTTATATGCCCCCAGGGCATAACTTATAACCCTTGCCCTGAAGACTGTGGTAGGAGTGTCCTGCTCAAAGGTGTAATTTCCTGAACTCTAGTTGCGTGGAACAAAATGGCTATCTCAAAATTTTGATTGGATGTGTTTGGGGAAACGGTGGGCGTGGAAGGGGTGTTAGTTGCCTTCCAATTACTTTTGACTATTAAGAAGGGCACAAGTCATTTCAATTTCTAATCGAATGAGCCCTTTTTGAGGTTTATACGACAACGCGTTCTATAAAAAATGTATAAGTCCCCGGGGCATAACTTTCAACCCTTGTCCTGAGGGCTGTGAGGGGGTTGTCATCCTCACAGACCTAATGTCCAGAACTTTCTATTACGTTGAACAATATAGCTATCTGAACATTTTGATTGGATGTGTTCTGGGGACTGGTGGGCGTGAGGGGGGGGGGGGTTAGTTCCCGTCCAATCACTTTCAACTGTTAAAAAGGGCACTAGCCCTTTCAACTTCCAATTGAATGAACCCCCTTTGAAGTTTTTACGACAGCTCTATCATTAAAAACCTTATATGCCCCCAGGGAATAACTTACAACCTTTGCCTTGGGGATAATGGGGGGTTTGTCATCCTTAAGTACATAATTTTCAGAACTTTCAACTACGTTGAACAAAATGGCTATCTCTAAACTTTGATTGAATGTGTTTGGGGAAATGGTGGGCGTGAGAGGGGGGTTAATTACCTTCCATTCACTTTCGACTATTAAAAAGGGCCATTTCCAATCAAATGAGCCTCTTTTGAAATTTCTACAACAACTTTCTATATAAATCTTAAATGCCTCCAAGGCATAACTTGCAACCCTTGCACTGAGGGTTCTGATGGGGTTATCATCCTAAAATACCTAATTTTCAGATCATTTGACTACGTTAAACAAAATCGATATCTCCAAATTTTGATTGGATGTGTCTGAGGAAATGGTGGCTGTGCGAGGGGCTTAGGGTGGTTTCGACTATTAAAAGGGCACTAGCCCATTCAATTTTCAATTGAACGAGCCCTTTTTTATGTTTTTACAACATCGCTTTCTATAAAAACCTTATGCACCCTAAGGGCATAACTTACAACCCTTGCCCTGAGGGTTATGGGGGGATGGGTCGTCATCCGTAAAGACCTAATTTCCAAAACTTTCAACTGCGTTGAATAATATGGCTATCTAAAAATTTTGACAGGATGTGGGGGAAAGGTGGGCGTGAGAGGGGGTTTAATTGCCTTCCAATTATTTTCAACTATCAAAAAAGGCACTAGTGCTTTGAATTTCCAATCAAAAGAGCCCTTTCTCAAGTTTCTACGACAAAGATTTCAATAAAAACTTTATACGCCCCCAGGGCATAACTTATAACCTTTGCCCCAAAGACTGTTGGGGGAGTGTCCTGCTCAAAGGTATAATTTCCTGAACTTTAAACTGCGTGGAACAAAATGGCTATCTAAAGATTTTGATTGGATATGTTTGGGGAAATGGTGGGCGTAGAAGGGGTGTTAGTTGCCTTCCAATCACTTTTGACTGTTAAAAAGGGCACTAGCCATTTCAATTTCCAATCGAATGAGCCCTTTTGTGAAGTTTCTACGACGACACTTTCTATAAAAACCTAAAATGCCCCAGGGTAGAAATTACAACCTTTGTCCTGAGGGCTGTGGGGGAGGTTCCTCCTCAAAAACATAATTTCTATTTGGAAATCCACAACACTGAGGAAAATGGCTATCTAAAAATTTTGATTGGATATGTTCGGGGAAAAGGTGGGCGAGAGAGGGGGGCTATTTGCCCTCAAATCACTTTTGACTATTAAAAAGGGCACAAGCCCTTTGAACTTCAAATTAAATGAGCCCTTTTTCAAGTTTTTATGACAAAGATGTCAATAAAAACTTACGTACCTCCAGGGCATAACTTTTAACCCTTGCCCTGAAGACTATAGGGGGAGTGGCCTGCTAAAAGTTATTATTTCCTGAACTTTAACTGGGTGAAACAAAATGGATATTTCAAAGTTTTTATTGGATGTGTTTGGGGAAATGGTGGGCGTGGAAAGGGTGTTAGTTGCCTTCCAATTACTTTTGACTTAAAAAGGGGACTAGCCATTTCAATTTCTAACCGAATGAGCCCTTTTTGAAGTTTCTACGACAACGCTTTCTATAAAAACTTTATATGCCCCACGGGCATAACTTAGAACCCTTGCCTTGGGGGCTGTGAGGGGGTTATCATCCTCACATACCTAACTTTCAGAACTTAAAACTATGTTGAATAAACTGGCTATATCAAAATTTTGATTGGATGTCTTTGGGGAAAAGGTGGGCGTGAGAAGGGGGTTAGTTGCTCCCCAATAACTTTCGACTATTAAAAAGAGCACTAGCCCTTTGAATTTCCAGTCAAATGAGCCTTTTTTGAAGTTTCTACGACAAAGCCTTCTATAAAAACCTAATATGCCCCCAGGGCATAACTCACAACCCTTGGCTCGAGGGTTGTGGGGGAGTTTCCTCCTCAAAAACATATTTTCTATCTGGAAATCAACTACGTTGAACAAAATGGCTATCTCAAAATTTTGATTAGATGTGATTGGAGGAATGACGGGAGTAGAGGGAGGCTAGTTGCCCTCCAATCACTTTCGACTATTAAAAAGGGCACTAGCCCTTTGAATTTCCAATCGAATGAGCCTTTTTTGAAGTTTCTACGACAACATCTTCTATAAAAACCTCATATGCCTCCAGGGCATAACTTAAAACCCTTGCCCCGAGGGTTGTAGGAGAGTGTTCTCCTGAAAAACATATTTTCTATGTGGAAATCAACTACGCTGAACAAAATGGCTATCTCAAAATTTTGATTGGATGTGTTTGGAGGAATGATTGGCATGGGGGTGGGTAGTTGCCCTCCAATCGTTTTCGGCTATTAAAAGGGCACTAGCCACTCCAATTTGAACATAATACCCTCAGTCTTTCTTGGGATACTGCTGAGATGCCTTATTGGGAACTAGCGTTGCCTCTGTATATATATATATATATATATATATATATATATATATATATATATATATATATATATATATATATATATATATATATATATATATATATATATATATATATATATATATATATATATATATATATATATATATATATATATATATATATATATATATATATATATATATATATATATATATATATATATATATATATATATATATATATATATATATATATATATATATATATAAAGCGAGATCTAAGCGAGTCTAAGCGAGACTCGCTTTTAGTTAGATCTAAAAGCGAGTAATGCTTCGAATGAATATGAAAATCAAGCTTAAAACGAAAACAAATATTTTGCTATTAAAGTATAAATGAAACTTAAAACGAACAGAAATTAAATAACAATCAATGCGAACAAATATACAATATATATTAATGTAAAGGAATAAATAAATCTTAAAACGAGTGAAACCTAAATTGAATATGCAAATAAAGTTTGAATCGAATAAAAATAACTACAAACAAGAGTTTGGGTGTCGCCTCACTTCAGAAGCCTAAAACCTACTGCGTCATTGGCGCTTTACTGAAAAAAATTCTTTCATTAATTAAGATTTTAGGGAATAAATATCAGCATATGTATATTAAATTGACAGTGCACATTTTTTTTCAGTAAATTCATTAGAAATTTTTTTCAGTAAATTACAAATTATATTCTGGCTTTTAGCAAGCATAGGGGTTTTGAACCCTACTCATATTAATTTATGCTCGTTTTGAGTTTGACTCTAATATTTATTTTAATATTTGTTCGTTTTGGGTTTCATTTATTTATTGATACTGATTTGGGGTATGCTTGGTAGATTATATGATAGTCCGGACGCCAGGTGTTGAAAGTATGAATTACACCACGACGGAATGGGGCTGCTACGAGAATTAGCCTACCCTCCACCCCCTAAATTGACCGATGTGGATTCAAAAATACCAATGGCACTTGCTTGCAAGCGGTGGAACACGCCGAAACTTGACATTTTATTATATTTTGGTGTTTCATGCAAGAAAATGCATGTTCCACAAAGTTTGAGGGGCAGTTTTCCGCTCAAATAGAAATGCCTAGAAGCCATAGAATGTTTTCATAACAAACAACACGATTAGTTAAAAAAATGGCAAAACTCTATGAGTCTTGAATAGTCTTGGAAAGTATAAACAAAATCAAATTGAATATTAGATAAATAATGATATTAATTGTTGAAAGATCCATCAGTTCAAGATTTTTTTTTTTCACTGTAATTTTATTTTCATTTTCATCTGCTGTAAGAACTGGAAAATAATAAATTTGTAATATACGAGTAATTCGTCTTCAGTGAAGCACCAATGACGCAAAAGGATTTAGGTTTTTACAGTTAAAGAATGTTTTTACAGTTAAATAGTATCCAAATTTTGTTTGTAGTGAAACTATATTTATCTTGACTAATCTTGAAAAGAACTAATAAATTAAAATGAATATTTGATGCATAATGATGTTAATTGCTGAAAACTCATCAGTTCAAAATTTTACTGTAATTTTAATTTTTATTTTCAATATTAAGTACAAAAGAGAATATTTGTAATATAATTCGTTTTCAGTAAAGCGCCAATGACGCAGTAGGTTTTAGGCTTATGTAGTGAGGCGATACCCAAACTCTTGTTTGTAGTTATCTTTATTCGATTCAAACTTGATTTGCATATTCAATTTAAGTTTCACTCGTTTTAAAATTTATTTATTCATTTACATTAATATATATTGTATGTTTGTTCGCATTGATTATTTATCTAATTTCTGTTTGTTTTAAGTTTCATTTATACTTTAATAGCAAAATATTTGCTTTCGTTTTAAGCTTGATTTTCATATTCAATCTAAGCATTACTCGCTTTAAGATTTATTTATTCATTTTTATTATTACCTGTAGTATGTTTTTTGCTATGACTGCTTATTTGATTTCTGTACGTTTTGTGTTTCATTCATTCTTTAACAGCAATTTCTGGTCGTTTTGAATTTAAATTTTAAAATGTATTTTTATCTGCTGAGCTTTGGTTCAAAATGACCTTTACTTTTCTTTGAAAAACTTATTTTTCGGATTTTTTTTAAAATTAATTTTTGTTCGTTTTTGATTGCAAAAAGTTTCAAGTTTTTATGGCATGGGGGGGGGGTCTTACTGTCCGATTATTCAGGACTTTAAAAAACGGATCTATAATTTTCAATTTAAATCAAATGAGGTTTTTTTCAAAGTCTATGCGATTACCTCTTTGATAAAATCCTTATATATGGACAATAGACAGCTTGCATAAATTGTGGACAGCGATTGACAACAATGAATGGATTAAAAAAAATAGCTCCAATAAGGGGCTTAAGACCATTTCACTTGCTGACAAAAAGGGATCATGACTCTTTGGAATTGACCATAATAGGATTTTGTGTGCCAAAGCAATTTTACATCTATCTCAGAGTATGTATTTTAACCTTATAGTTGGACAATCATAATAGATTTCCTATGTATTCTTACCATAACAAACCCCTTCCCATAAGTTAAGAACCCCTTTTAATAAGTTATGCCCCAGGGCGTAACTTACAACGCCTACCCCCGGGCCCTGTTGGGCTGTGTCAACACCGGAGTTTTTTGTTATCAGAACTGAACTATTTTAACAAAATGTCTATCTCAAAATTTTTATCTGATCCATTTAAGGCGTGGAGGGGGGGGGGGATAGTCACCCTCCAATCTCTTTTGACTCTTAAAAAGTGATCAAGAACTTTCAATTTTCAGTCAAATGACACCTCTACAAAGTTTATACAAGCATCCCTTTCATAAGAAATAATGGGAAGGATTCGGAGAATCCTTAAATTACAACTCTGAGGGCTGTGGGCTGTGGGGGAGTTGCCATCCTCAAAGACCTAATTTCCAGAACTTAAAACTACATTTAATAAAATTTTGATTGGATGTGTTTGGGGGAAAAATGGGCGTGAGAGGGGGGTTAGTTGTCCTCCAATCACTTTTTACAAATAAAAAGGACACGAGCCCCTTGAATTTCCAATCGAATGAGCCTTTTTTGAAGTTTCTACGACAATACCTTATATAATAGCCTTATGTGCTCACTGGGCGTAACTTACAGCCCGGGCCCTAAGGGTTGTGCGGGATTGTACTCCTTAAAAATATATTTTCTATCTGGAAAGCAACTATGCTGAACAAAATGGCTATTTCAAAATTTTGATTGGATGTGTTTGGGGGAATGATGGGCGTGGGGGGGCTAGTTGCCCTCCAATCACTTTCGACTACTAAAAAGGGCACAAACCATTTTAATTTCCAATCGAATGAGCCTTTTTTTAAGTTTTTACGACAACGCCTTCTATAAAAACCTTATATCCCCCAGGGCATATCTTAAAACCCTTGCCCTGAGGGTTTTGGGGGAGTGTCCTCCTCAAAAACGTATTTTCTATCTGGAAATCAACTACGCTGAACAAAATGGCTATCTCAAAATTTTGATTGGATGTGTTTGGGGAAATAATCAGCGTGGGGGGGGGGCAAGTTGCACTCCAATCACTTTCGACTATTAAAAAGGGCACTACCTTTTTGAATTTCCAATCGAATGAGCCTTTTTGAAGTTTCCATGACAACACCTTCTATAAAAACCTTATATGCCCGCAGGGCATAACTTGAAACCCTTGCCCTGAGGGTTGTGGGGGAGTGTCCTCCTCAAAAATATATTTTCTATCTGGAAATCAACTACTCTGAACAAAATGGCTATCTCAAAACTTTGGTTGGAAGTGTTTGGCGGGATAATGGGCGAGGGGGGGGGCTGGTTGCCCTCCAATCACTTTCGACTATTGAAAAGGGCACTAGCTTTTTGAATTTCCAATCGAATGAGTCTTTTTTGATGTTTCTACGACAACACCTTCTACAAAAACCTTTTATGCCCCCAGGGTATAACTTACAACCCTTGCCCTGAGGGTTGTGGGCGAGTGTCCTCCACAAAAATATATTTTCTATTTGGAAATCAACTACGCTGAACAAAATGGCTATCTAAAATTTTGATTGGATGTGTTTGGGGAAATGAGGGGCGTACGGGGGGGGGGGCTAGTTGCCCTCCAATCACTTTCGACTATTAAAAAGGGTACTAGCCCTTTAATTTCCAATCGAATGAGCCTGTTTTGAATTTTCTACGACAACGCCTTCTATAAGAACCTTATACGTCCCCAGGGCATAACGTAAAACCCTTGCCCTGAGGGTTGTGGGAGAATGTCCTCCTCAAAAATATATTTTCTATCTGGAAATCAACTACACTGATCAAACTGGCTATATCAAAATTTTGATTGGATGTGTTTGGGGAATAATGGGCGTGGGGGATAAGGCTATGTTGCCCTCCAATCATTTTCAGTCCTATTAAAAAGTGCACTAGTAACTCTCAATTTCCAATCAGAATGAGCCCTCATTTGAAGCTTCTACGACGGCCCCTTCCATGTACTAGTTGCCTCTGGGAAAAAATAATAATAATAAAACGTGGAGCCACTGGCTCACTATAGGCAACGCTACGCGTTGCCTCTGATATATATATATATATATATATATATATATATATATATATATATATATATATATATATATATATATATATATATATATATATATATATATATATATATATATATATATATATATATATATATATATATATATATATATATATATATATATATATATATATATATATATATATATATATATATATATATATATATATATATATATATATATATATATATATATATATATATATATATATATATATCAGAGGCAACGCTGTAGCGTTGCCTATAGTGAAGGCCAATACGGCTCCAATGTTTTATTATTATTATTTTTTTCCCAGAGGCACTTCATATGGAAGGGGTCGTCGTAGAAGCTTCAAAGAGGGCTCATTTGATTGGAAATCGAGAGTTCTAGTGCACTTTTTAATAGACGAAAATGATTGGAGGGCAACTAGCCCCCCCCCCACGCCCATCATTCCCCAAAATACATCCAATCAAAATTTTGAGATAGCAATTTTGTTCAGTGTAGTTGATTTCCTGATAGAAAATATATTTTTGAGGAGGACACTCCCCCAAAACCCTCAGGGCAAGGGTTTTAAGTTATGCCCTGGGAGTATATTAGGTTTTTATAGAAAGCGTTGTCGTAGAAACTTCAAAACAGGCTCAATCGATTAGAAATTAAAGGGCAAGTGTCATTTTTAATAGTCGAAAGTGATTGGAGTGTAACTAGCCCCCCTCCCCCCACGCCCATCATTTCCCAAACATATCCAATCAAAATTTTGAGATAGCCATTTTGTTCAGCGTAGTTGATTTCCAGATAGTAAATAATTTTTTGAGGAGGACACTCCCCCAAAACCCTCAGGGCAAGGGTTTTACGTTATACCCTGGGGACGTATAAGGTTCTTATAGAAAGCGTTGTCGTAGAAAATTCAAAACAGGCTCAATCGATTGGAAATTAAAGGGCTAGTGCCCTTTTTAATAGTCGAAAGTGAATGGAGGGCAACTAGCCCCTCCCCCACGCCCATTAATCCCCCAAACACATCCATTCAAAATTTTTAGACAGCTATTTTGTTCAGCGTAGTTGATTTCCGGACAGAATATATATTTTTGAGGAGGACAATCCCCCGCACCCCTCAGGGCAAGGGTTTTAAGTTATACCCTGGGGACGTATAAGGTTCTTATAGAAGGCGTTGTCGTAAAAACTTCAAAACAGGCTCAATCGATTGGAAATTAAAGGGCTAGTGCCCTTTTTAATAGTAAAAAGTGATTGGAGGGAAACTAGCCCCCCCCCCCCCGCACGCCCATCATTTCCCCAAACACATCCAATCAAAATTTTGAGATAGCCATTTTGTTCAGCGTAGTTGATTTCCAGATAGAAAATATATTTTTGTGGAGGACACTCGCCCACAACCCTCAGGGCAAGGGTTGTAAGTTATACCCTGGGGGCATAAAAGGTTTTTGTAGAAGGTGTTGTCGTAGAAACATCAAAAAAGGCTCATTCGATTGGAAATTCAAAGAGCTAGTGCCCTTTTCAATAGTCTAAAGTGATTGGTGGGCAACTAGCCCCCCCCCCCCGCGCCCATTATTCCGCCAAACACTTCCAACCAAAGTTTTGAGATAGCCATTTTGTTCAGAGTAGTTGATTTCCAGATAGAAAATATATTTTTGAGGAGGACACTCCCCCACAACCCTCAGGGCAAGGGTTTCAAGTTATGCCCTGCGGGCATATAAGGTTTTTATAGAAGGTGTTGTCATGGAAACTTCAAAAAGGCTCATTCGATTGGAAATTCAAAAAGCTAGTGCCCTTTTTAATAGTCGAAAGTGATAGGTGTGCAACTTGCCCCCCCCCCCCCCACGCTGATTATTTCCCCAAACACATCCAATCAAAATTTTGAGATAGCCATTTTGTTCAGCGTAGTTGATTTCCAGATAGAAAATACGTTTTTGAGGAGGACACTCCCCCACAACCCTCAGGGCAAGGGTTTTAAGATATGCCCTGGGGGCATATAAGGTTTTTATAGACGGCGTTGTTATAGAAACTTCAAAAAAACCTCATTCAATTGGTAATTCAAAGGGCTAGTGCCCTTTTTAATAGTCGAAAGTGATTGGAGGGCAACTAGCCCCCCCCCATGCCCATCATTCCCCCAAACACAGCCAAACACAATTTTGAAATAGCCATTTTGTTCAGCATAGTTGCTTTCCAGATAGAAAATATATTTTTGAGGGGTACACTCTCCGCACATCTACAAGACAAAGGGCTTTAAGTTATACCCTGGGGGCATATTAAGTTATTATAGGCGGTTTAATTAGAGAAACTTCAAAAAAGACTCTGTCGGTTAGGTATTAAAGAGTTTGTCTTCGTGGTAATTGCCAAAGACGATTGGAGGACACCCAACTCCCCTCTCACGCCCACCTTTTCCCCAAACACATCCAATCAAAATTTTATTAAATGTAGTTTTAAGTTCTGGAAATTAGGTCTTTGAGGATGGCAACTCCCCCACAGCCCACAGCCCTCAGAGTTGTAATTTAAGGATTCTCCGAATCCTTCCCATTATTTCTTATGAAAGGGATGCTTGTATAAACTTTGTAGAGGTGTCATTTGACTGAAAATTGAAAGTTCTTGATCACTTTTTAAGAGTCAAAAGAGATTGGAGGGTGACTATCCCCCCCCCCCCCTCCACGCCTTAAATGGATCAGATAAAAATTTTGAGATAGACATTTTGTTAAAATAGTTCAGTTCTGATAACAAAAAACTCCGGTGTTGACACAGCCCAACAGGGCCCGGGGGTAGGCGTTGTAAGTTATGCCCTGGGGCATAACTTATTAAAGGGGGTTCTTAACTTATGGGAAGGGGTTTTTTATGGTAAGAACACATAGGAAATCTATTATAATTGTCCAACTATAAGGTTAAAATACATAATCTGAGATAGATGTAAAATTGCTTTGGCACACAAAATCCTATTATGGTCAATTCCAAAGAGTCATGATCCCTTTTTGTCAGCAAGTGAAATGGTCTTAAGCCCCTTATTGGAGCTATTTTTTTTAATCCATTCATTGTTGTCAATCGCTGTCCACAAGTTATGCAAGCTGTCTATTGTTCATATATAAGGATTTTATCAAAGAGGTAATCGCATAGACTTTGAAAAAAACCTCATTTGATTTAAATTGAAAATTATAGATCCGTTTTTTAAAGTCCTGAATAATCGGACAGTAAGACCCCCCCCCCCCATGCCATAAAAACTTGAAACTTTTTGCAATCAAAAACGAACAAAAATTAATTTTTAAAAAAATCCGAAAAATAAGTTTTTCAAAGAAAAGTAAAGGTCATTTTGAACCAAAGCTCAGGAGATACAAATACCTGTTAAAATTTAAATTCAAAACGACCAGAAATTACTATTAAAGAATAAATGAAACCCAAAACGAACAGAAATCAAATAAACAGTCATAGCAAAAAACATACAACAAGTAATAATATAAATGAATAAATAGATCTTAAAGCGAGTAATGCTTAGATTGAATATGAAAATCAAGCTTAAAACGAAAGCAAATATTTTGCTATTAAAGTATAAATGAAACTTAAAACAAACAGAAATTAAATAAATAATCAATGCGAACAAACATACAATATATATTAATGTAAATGAATAAATAAATTTTAAAACGAGTGAAACTTAAATTGAATATGCAAATCAAGTTTGAATCGAATAAAGATAACTACAAACAAGAGTTTGGGTATCGCCTCACTACATAAGCCTAAAACCTACTGCGTCATTGGCGCTTTACTGAAAACGAATTATATTACAAATATTCTCTTTTGTACTTAATATTGAAAATAAATATTAAAATTACAGTAAAATTTTGAACTGATGAGCTTTCAGCAATTAATATCATTATGCATCAAATATTCATTTTAATTTATTAGTTCTTTTCAAGATTAGTCAAGATAAATATAGTTTCACTACAAACAAAATTTGGATACTATTTAACTGTAAAAACATTCTTTAACTGTAAAAACCTAAATCCTTTTGCGTCATTGGTGCTTCACTGAAGACGAATTACTCGTATATTACAAATTTATTATTTTCCAGTTCTTACAGCAGATGAAAATGAAAATAAAATTACAGTGAAAAAAAAAATCTTGAACTGATGGATCTTTCAACAATTAATATCATTATTTATCTAATATTTAATTTGATTTTGTTTATACTTTCCAAGACTATTCAAGACTCATAGAGTTCTGCCATTTTTTTAACTAATCGTGTTGGTTTGTTATGAAAACATTCTATGGCTTCTAGGCATTTCTATTTGAGTGGAAAACTGCACCTCAAACTTTGTGGAACATGCATTTTCTTGCACGAAACACCAAAATATAATAAAATCTCAAGTTTCGGCGTGTTCCACCGCTTGCAAGCAAGTGCCATTGGTATTTTTGAATCCACATCGGTCAATTTAGGGGGTGGAGGGTAGGCTAATTCTCGTAGCAGCCCCATTCCGTCGTGGTGTAATTCATACTTTCAACACCTGGCGTCCGGACTATCATATAATCTACCAAGCATACCCCAAATCAGTATCAATAAATAAATGAAACCCAAAACGAACAAATATTAAAATAAATATTAGAGCCGAACTCAAAACGAGCATAAATTAATGTGAGTAGGGTTCAAAACCCCTATGCTTTCTAAAAGCCAGAATATAATTTGTACTTTACTGAAGAAAAATTCAAATGAGTTTACTGAAATAAATGTGCATTGTCAATTTAATATACATATGCTGATATTTATACCCTAAAATCTTAATTAATGAAAGAATTTTTTCAGTAAAGCGCCAATGACGCAGTAGGTTTTAGGCTTCTGAAGTGAGGCGACACCCAAACTCTTGTTTGTAGTTATTTTTATTCGATTCAAACTTTATTTGCATATTCAATTTAGGTTTCACTCGTTTTAAGATTTATTTATTCCTTTACATTAATATATATTGTATATTTGTTCGCATTGATTGTTATTTAATTTCTGTTCGTTTTAAGTTTCATTTATACTTTAATAGCAAAATATTTGTTTTCGTTTTAAGCTTGATTTTCATATTCATTCGAAGCATTACTCGCTTTTAGATCTATTTATTCATTTATATTATTACTTGTTGTATGTTTTTGCTGTGATTGTTTATTTAATTTCTGTTCGTTTTGGGTTTCATTTATTCTTTAATACTAATTTCTGGCCGTTTTGAATTTTAATTTTAAAAAGTATTTTTCTCTCCTAAGCTTAAGTTTAAAATTGCCTTTACTTTTCTTTGAAAAACTTATTTTTTGGAATTTTTTTTTTTTTATTAATATATGTATATACCCATCATGCCTTACTGATAGAATTTGGCTCCGTTCAATTATCAAAGAAAATCCAGGTAGTTGGCAAACTTTTCTCCCTCTGAGTGGTGGTGAAGCCCTAAAGCAGTTTCTAAGAGATATATTTGAGGGGTCTCTAGCTTTGCCATGGTGGTTATATTACAATCAATGTATACTATCAATCCATAATCAATTCTTTCTACTATGGTGCGGGGGAGGAACTATTTGTGGGAAAAGTTTTCCACAGAGGAGGGGATTTCTGGCACGATTTTAAAAACAATAGAACTTAAAGTATTTCTCAAATGAAAGTGAGCTAAGAAAATGTTTTCAACCGAAATCATCAGTAGAGATGACCCTATAACTCCCACGAGAACACCCTGCTGCCACCTACAACTTTTTTTTACATAATTTATGTCTGTTTTTATGGTTTTTGTCTGTGAGAATGAAAAAACAGGAATTTTGTCACATTTATGGATTTTTCATGGACGGTTGTGTGCTGGTCAATTTATTTGATGTTTTTCATGGATGTCAACAGTAATTTATGTCTGTTTTATGGTTTTTGTCAGTGAGAATGGAAAAACAGAATTTTTCTCACTTGAAAAAACATGAATATTCTCACTTTGATAGTTTTCTTCTTGGATGGTTGTGGGTGTTGGTAAATTTATATGATGTTTTTTCATGGATTTCAAAAGCAATTCATGTCTGTTTTATGGTTTTTGTAAGTGAGAATGAAAAAACAGGAACTTTCTCAATTGAAAAAACAGGAATTTTCTCACTTTGATGAACGTCTTATTTGACGGTTGTGTGTGTTGGTCAATTTATTTGATGTTTTTTATGGATGTCAACAGCAGTTCATGTCTGTTTTATGGTTTTTGTCAGTGAGAATTTGAAAAACAGGAACTTTCTCACTTTAATGGATGTCAACAGCAATTTATGTCTGTTTTATGGTTTTTGTCAGTGAGAATGGAAAAACAGGAACTTTCTCACTTTGATGGATTATTGAGTCTAATGGGGACAGAGTCAATGACACTTCCTTCAAGATCTTGTTGTTGTTTTGGGCAAGTACATGCTCGACGCGAATGTTATGAGTTTCCAGAAATAGGAAACAGTTAGATTACGTGTTTCCTTCTCAGCCAATCAGAGGGCTTGTTACATATTAGCGGTGGAGGGAATATAAGGAAAGGATTTTTGCTATAGTTTTATTAGTCTGTGAATAGAATTCAAAGGAGTGAGAAGAACAGTTTTGACTTTACTCATTTGGATATATATTTGTGACGGCGATGAGTGGAATGTTTACCCTATTAGAAGTTGATAGTGGAGTTGATGGGTAATAATACAAGAGCACCAAACATTGCGGTGGAAATCACGAAAGGATCGCGGCTTTGTCTGGAATGGGATGCAGTATATGCAAGATATGTGATATCTTTGAGCAAATTTAAAATGGAGGATCAATTATGTTTCGCCGCTAAAGTTGATATAGTATATGGGAATAGACTTCATGGTGATTTAAGTTCGTTAGTGAAACTAATCGAAGGCAATATACTCTATCACTGATTATACATGCTTTTCTGGTCAGAACTAATAAATCTGAGTCAGTCTAGAGTCAGCAGTCAGAATGAAAGGATTGCAAAATGAATAAATTTGAGAAAGAGAGAATTA